>NW_026067914.1:10142406-10171945 GCF_014885135.2 Alexandromys fortis | reverse complement strand
GTATCGGGCAGAGTAGCCCCTGAGGATGACCAGGAAGTGTAGGAGGGGTGTCTGAGTTCCCTGTCCCGGGCTGCTGCCGCGGTCAGAAACTCACTCACCCCAGTGATGTCCCTCCTGGTGCCGGGTTCAGGTCTCCTTGCTGCTTGGGTGGTTCGTAAACCGACAGATTTGTTTTATTGGTATACTCTTCACATGTGTTGCAGTAATGACATACCATCCGACAATAGGGTGCATATGTATTGCAGTGTCAAGACAAAACAGCAGTCTTAGGTTTTTGAAATATCTTTGAGAAAAGGGAGACAAAACATAACATTTTGATCCTCCGCCATTCCCAGTAATTTGGAGTTTCTATTAATGTTAAGACATAACAATGCCTAGAAAAATGAACGTTGGCAATTTTCTTTTTCTATGAAAAGTCATTTCTTTAACTAAGTGTTTCTGGCAGGGGGCTTTTGTTTCTCTGAGCAGCTTTTCTAAACCCAGAAAACTGACAGATTGCACATAATATCTCTACCACCCACACTCACTCAGAACAAAACAAGTTTCAGTGTAGTTTGATTATTACCAGTGTTATCTGTGAGACATACAGAGCCTTGTCAGTAAAACTGAGTGTATTCGAGACAGTTTCTGATCTGAGCAACCCCACATGGATACCGAAACATTGCTTAGGTATTACTGTAACTTTTCTGGTATAACGATAAATGGTAGGGATGTGGGTGTGGGAGGTGTGGGGGGCAATTTCTCATTTGTCTTCTAGCTCATGCGTACTCACATGTTCATACAGAGAGCAGAAGTTTACATCATGTATCTGTCTCTATTCTTCTGCAGCTTTGTTTTGAGACTTAATCACTCTTTCTAAAGCTGAGCCTCATGGTTTAGCTAAACAGACCAGTACGAGAGCTACAGGGGTCTTGATATTTCTAAGTACCATTCTGGCCTCCCTAAGCCCTAGAATTACTTTTGTACACCACTGCCTTTGACTTTTATATGACAACTGGGGATCCAGATTCAGCTCCTCATCATTGAAAAATAAACTCCTTAAACCCTGAACCTTGCCCATTTCCTAGTAAATGGTACTTTTATTACACTTTAAAAGGGAAGATCAGCTATAACAGTATTAAATTATAAACTGTTTATTCGGACAAGGAATGTGAGTATGAGAAGTGTTCTTACTGATTTATAAGGAAGCATACACACACGTGTACACACACAAACACACAATTTCCTATACATATACCTGTTATTTATTTAATAATTAGTTATTTCAATGCTATATTTCCATGAATTTTATTAAAATATGAACAGTTTATTCTTACTTGATTCAAAGTCTATTTGCAAACTAGATAGGAAATTCAGATTAAATATTTCTAGTGACAAGTGTGTGGTAAAGAACACTCTATTGTCCCTGCATTCTTTACGAGATACTAAAGCTTTTCCATTTTGAGCCACACAACATAGTTTAAAATACAATATGGTTAAGATCAGCAGTGAGTTTCTCTTTATCTCGGCGCTTTGCCCTTCATGCAGGCTTTCCTCCTGTATCAAAACTTGTATCAGTAGAATAAGATTACACCTGCAAGAACGTCCACTTACCTGTTATTCGAATAAAAGATAATGATGTAGCTTATTTAGAAGGGGGGAATTCTGATCAATAAATGAACCTTGAAAAGTATTTACTGCAAGAATGCTATTTCTTGAGTGAAATTGCCATTAAATCAGGAGGATGGTCCTAGTCTTTACAGCAGAAAACTGGGAGCCATCATCAAGTGATTAATAGTTACTTGGAAAGGTAGATTCCTTATTCCAACTAATATTAAGCCTCTGTTCTAAGTAGGAAAAGCAGTTTTATGTGCTCTATACAAAAAAGGTTTTATATGTGTTCTATACAAAAGTATGCATAGATTTTTTTAAAAAAGCGACATTGCAATTTTATATCATCCCTAAAAAATAGCCAAGACCAATTTATTAAAAAATCATGCATGATCAGTCCTCTACTAACAGTAATTATTGTGGGTTTATGGATTCAGATTAAATGAGATGGGGAAAGGTTTTCTGGTTGAATGTGTAATCCATACAAAACATATATTCATCAACATGTACACCTGTCTTTTATTTTATTATCTCATCTCTCTTAACCACTTGACTACTACTAGCTTTAGATCATCACCCACTATACTATCAGTTTCTACAGAGGCCACTATTCAAATAGTTTAGATATGAATCCTGTTATGGAGGTCTGGTATTTCTGTGTTGGCTTAGTATGGGCATTGTAATGATCTGTTTGCTCCTTTTCCTGTTGAGAATGACAGTGTTTTCCTCTCAGACCTGGCCAAGAGACATTACTCTGCATCACATCTCACTTTCTTTATCTTTTGTCAGAGAATGGAGACTTGGATTGTGTCCACTTCCTGTAGATTAAGAACATTACAGCAATAGACATTGTAGGTCATATGCATTTCAGAAGTGTATTTTGTTCACTGTGAATAAGAAAAAAAAAAACCTTCAAATGGGATTGTTGGATCTTAGATTATCTCGTTTTTAATTTTTGGAGAATTTCCATTAATTTTCCAAAAGTGTTCATATTGTTCCCCTACTAAATATGTGAGAGTTGTAGAAATTTTTATTCATTTTTTATCCATGTATTGGATAATGTTTTCCTTTACTACATCTCCCAGATCCTTCCCATCTCCCTAAATACTCAATTTCATGATTCTTATTTTTCCTTCTCAAAATAAACAAAAACAAAGAACACAAATAATCAAAAATAAAAACTAAGCAAAACTTCGAAAACATCTAATAACAAAACAAACAATAGGCATTGGTGGCTCATGCCTTTTATTCCAGCACTCAGGAGACAGAGGCAGACCGATGGCTATGAATCTGAGGCCAGCCTGGTCTACAGAGCCAGTTCCAGGACAGGCCCCAAAGTTACACAGAGAAACAAACAAACAAAAAACAAACAAAAAAAATAGCCAAACAAATAACAAGAACAACAAAAACATGGATTTTGTTCCGTGCTTGCCAACTACTCCTGGAATTGAGGCCTGCCCTGGATTGATAACACATTACACGCAGTGACACAATATTAAAAATAAAATGAATTTCTCATGCATTTAACAATAGCTAATAGCTTTGTGGTTAGGGTTGGGACATGGTATTCACTTTCCTCTCTCAGTGTTGGGACTGCATCTGTTGTGAGTCTCTGTTCTGTACATGCTGCCACAGTTTCTAAAAATGTATGTGCCTCAGTTCTGTTTAGTCTGAAAAACAATATTTCCTTGATATCATCCAGTACCTTTGTTTCTTAGGATCTTTTTGTTTCCCTTCTACATAGATACCTGAACTCAAGGGGGGAACTTTAATATCAAATATCAGTATTAGAAAAGAAAGATTTTCATTTTCAAACTCCAATCCATGTATTTTTATTTCTCATGTGCTCATAAATACTAAGTTAAATGCAAGGTAAATTTAGCTCAATATTAAAACTGAGTATAAAATACAAAAAAAATTCATTTGATGAAAAACCACATTCTCTATCAAATCTTGAATTCTATCTGACTCACAGATGTTGATATTGTCCTAAGAATTCACTTTATTATTATTTATTTTTAATTTATTTCTTATGATTGAATGGAACATGGTCTATGTAAACAAATGAATGTAATTAGAATGAGTGAGTTATTGAATAAAGTGTTCTGTGATTCACATATGCTTATATTTACTCTAAGAATTGATTTCCTTATTACTTATTTTTAATTTATTTCTTGTGATTGCACTAAACATGGTCCATGTAAACAACTAAAAACAATTGCAATGAATAAGCTCTTGAGTAAAATGATCAATGTTATGATAAAGTTTGAAGTATTTTACTGTATTATTATGTTTCTCCTTTTATTATATCAATTTTCACTTTAAATAGTTTGATACTAAAAGGGGCAAATATATTTAAGATTTTTATGTTTCCTTAGAAATTTTACCTCTAACTATGTGGTTTTTCTGTTTTGTTTAGTTTTATTTTTTGAGACAGGGTTTCTCTGTAGTTTTGGAGCCTGTCCTGGAACTAGCTATTGTAGAGCATGCTGGCCTAGAACTCAGAGATTCACCTGCCTCTGTCTCCCTAGTACTGGGATTAAAGGCATGCACCACCACTGCCAGGCACTTCCAATGTTTAAATCTGAAACTCTTGCTCATTTGAAATTATATTTTAATTTAAAATTACTCTATCTTTATTTATGTCAATGTTCACTTCATATAATTTTGATATCTTTTAAAATATATATTTTGAAATACATTTTAAAAAATATTATATGTTATGCATAGTGTTAGGTTTGCTTTATTTCAGTTTAGAAATATCTTTATTTTGGGTAAATGGTAAAGTTCTCATTTAAAGTTGTAATTAATGTGGATGTATTAAATTTGAAATGTCAGGTGCTGTGTTAAATTTATTTCATTTGTTCGTCTTTTATATGCTATATAAGGTTCAACTTGTTTGGAATAATTTCATCAATACATCTCTATGTTATTTAAGCATCATCTCATCTTAATAATTTGTTTGCTATGTGGTACTGATCTTTATTGAATCATATTTTTATATTTGCCTTGTTCAATTTCTAATGTAATGGTTTTTCAAGCATAATGTTCTTAATTGTTTTTCTATTGCTGTGAATTGCTTAGGAGCTATTGGAAATCTTATGTGTGTTTTTATACATGTCATTAAAATTTATAATAAAGTGTTTAAAAATTTAGGAATTTTAGATATGAGTACATCCCTTGTTTGTCTTTCTGGGTCTGGGTTTTCTCAACTCATTTTATTTTTTTTTAGTTCTATCCATTTGCCTGCAAATTTAAGATGTCTTTGTTTTGTTACCCATGAGTATTACTCCCCTGTGCAAATGTACCATATGTTTTTAATCCATTCTTTGTTTGAAGGGCATCTAGGCTATTGACAGGTTGTAGCTATTATATATAATGCTGCTATGAACACAGTTGAGTAAACGTCCTTGTGGTATTAGTGTGCATCCTTTAGGTATATGCCTAAGAGTGGTGTTGCTGGGTGTTGAAGTAGATTGATATCAATTTTCTGAGAAATCACCATACTGGTTTCCACAGGGGGTGTATAAGTTTGCACCAGCTATAAAGCAGTGTTTCCCTTTCTCTGCATCATCTTGGGCATAAGCTGTCTCTGGTAATTTTGATCTTAGCCATTCTGACAGATGTATGATGGTATCCCAGAGTTGTCTTATTTCCATTTCCCTGATGGCTGAGGATGTAAAGAAATTCCTTATGTGCCTTTTGGCCATTTGAGATTCTTCTGCTGAGAACTCTTGTATAAATCTATAGACCATTTCTAAATTGGATCATTTGGTATTTAAATATCTAGTTTCTTGAGTTCTTTATATATTTTGGAGAACCCTACTCTGTCCAATGTGAAATTGGTGAAGATATTTTCCCATTTGGTAGGCTGCTGTTTTGTCTTATTGACCATGTTTTTTTTGCTTTACAGAAGCTTCTTAGTTTCAGGGGGTCCCATTTATTAATTGTTTCTCTCAGTATCTATATTTAAGCATTAAAGGCTACTTCACAATTTCTCTTCTATGAGATTCAGTGTGGCTGGATTTATTTTGAGGTTTGATTCATTTGTACTTGACTTTTGTTCATGGATTAGATATAGATTTATTTTTATTCTTTTACATGTAGACATCCAGTTTTGTCAGCATCATTTGTCGAAAATGTTTTTCTTTTTTCCATCGTTTAATTTTAGGCTTTTTGTTAAATATCAGGTGTTAATATGCGTATAGATTAATTTCAGGGTCTTCGATTCAATTCCATTGGTGGCCTGTTGCCGTACACCGAGGCCCTGGTCTGTGCTCTATGCGCTAGACCCCAGTTCACGAGCTTCAGGCAAGGGGCTGGAGGTTGAGAATACAGAAACAGAGACAGACTGACACACAGACCTTCAATCTCTGGTACCAAAAGCCCCTCTTTATTAGCGCCATGTAGGATTAAATACACTGCAGTCAATGGCCAACAGGTGACGAACCCATTCTCTGATCCTCTAAACTAGGCACAGCTTTTGGTAATTTTAATTAGAAGGTTCTAGGAGGGAAGAGGAGCTGAAGGACAGGGATCATTAATCCCAACATCCAGTTGAAGGCCAGGCTTCATTAGTCCCAACACCTTGTCTGTTTTTATGCCAACACCTAGTTGTTTCCATTACTATAGTTCCATAGTAGAGCTGAAGTCAGGAATGGTGTCGCCTCTGAAAGTTTCTTTCTTGTACAGGATTGTTTTGACTATTTATGGTGAACTTCCCGGGTTTCGGCACCAGTTCCAAATCATGCTTTATTGGAGCCTCTTGGTTGAAGGGAGAGCAGAAAGCAAGGGGCCCCGAGCTCTGAGCTGTAGCTGCTTATATAGGGAGTCTGGCTAGCAACCTTTGATACTTTGATACTTTAACTGCTTTTCTGGAGACCCACCGGCTGGAAAGAAAGCAGGGGAACATCCCTGTCAATTACAGACCACAAGGAAGTTCCCCTGCTGGTCAGGGGGAGTGTGTGGGCAGCTAGATCACAACAACTCACCCTGTTTTCTGGTGGAAGAACTGCAACCTTAATACGGAGTTATTTATCAAGCGAGGCTGGGGCCAAATGCCATCTTGTAATGGCAGCCACTCAAATCGGCTCCTAGCAACTATTGTGGTTTTTTTTTTTTTTTCCATAGGAAGTTGAATATTGTTCTTTCTATGTCTGTGAAGAATTGTGCTGGGATTTTGATGGGGATTCCGTTGAATATGTAGATTGATTTTGGCAATACAGACATTTTTATTATGTTTATCTTTCTTTCCAAAAGCATGGGAGATCTTTCCATTTTCTATCTTCTTCAGAGATTTAAAGTTCTTATCATACTGGATGGGGTTGGGGTGAGGAAAAGGTGGAAGGAACAGAGGGAGGGAAGGGAATGGGAACTGAGATTAGTGTGTAAAATGATAAATATTGTTTTAAAAATAAATAAATAAATAAGGAAAGAAAGAAAGAAAAAGAAAATTAGGAATTTTAGAGAAGTCAAAAGCGTATAACAAATAAAAGTTAATCTTAAATTATATCATGCCAACTATGGTCTTCTCAGCTTTTATAGGTACCAACTTTAACCACTGTCATCTTCTTTCCTTGGACCTGTCCTTTAAAATTTCTAAATCTTGGTCTATGTAAAATTGAATACTGTCTTGATTTTTTGAGAAAAGTTTTACATGTTCCCTATGTTTAAAAGTAATTTTTGGTGACATAGGTGTTTCCATTGATTTATTTTCTAATGATTTCAGAGCATTTAAACTTATTTCATCATCTACTATCTTTCCAATCTACTGTCATGATGGGTTTCTAATGAAAGTCTGCTGAGACTTTTTTCTTATCCCTTTATACATTGGCTTACAATGTATGCTTTACCATGATTTCCCTTTGTTTAAAAAACATTTCTTTAGTTTCTCTAAGTCTATTTTGCTAACATTTAATATACTATTACTGTGTACCTATGTTCTTATTGAACATTATGTCAGTAGGCTTTATTTGAATGTTGCAAGTCATATTCAGTATTAACTTTGGAAGATACCTCTCAGTTCTCTTGCAGTCTTCATTTTGTCCTCTGTCTCTCTTCTGAGATTCAAACTGAAAGAACATTCCGTCATTATTTCTCTGAGAACACCCAGCCTAGCATCTGGCCCACAGTTTCCCTGTCATTCTTTGTCCTCACATTTGCCACACAAGTACTTCAAAAAAAAAAAATCCTGCAGCATATTTATGTATTGCTGATCCTTTTCTTCCTTAACACAGTAAAGTCATCCTCACTGCATATCATGTGCATTTTAATTTGCAGCCATTTCTTTAACTTTTGCTGGATATCTGTTACTCTTTTTACATTTACTGTACTGTGGGTTTCAAATTCCACACTGTGTAGTTGTTATGGTAGCGAGCTGGCTTATTACGGAAAATTTCTAGTCATTTCACTTTGTTTTCTGATATTCTATTTTACAGGGCCTTGGAAATCTCTCCTTTCTTCATGTACAAATTCACCCAGGAATATTCCTTTGGGGGTTGTAAATTCTTAGCCTTCTGATAGAGACTCAGTTTATTTTCCATGACTTTTCATAGCATTGTAGAAACCAGCCAGGTATTCTAACACTTCATTTTATACTTTAGACTTGTGTTATTACAAATACACTATAAATCATGTTGGATTTGTTTTCTATTGTAAAAAGGGCTGTGAGTTCTGCAGTGTGAGCTAGGATAGATGATATCTTGCAAAAAAGACACCATGCACATTGGAACAAGGGCTACTTAAATGGCCCACTGGGTAAAGCTATTTCTCACCAAGACTGATTACCTGAGTAAGATTTGTCCCTTGAACCCACATGGTGAAAGGAGAGAACTTGCTGTTGAAAATTCTCAGATGTTCACATAAGCGAAAAATAAGTTAATATATGAAAGTGTGGAACACTTGTTTATAGGATGTACAAGGTATCAGTCTGATCTCCAAATCCCTGAGATAATACTACTGGCATTAAATGTTCTGTATATGGAAACATATTAATGTACACAGACTGTTAATGCTTTATTACAATTTGGAAAAGTTCATATCAAACTATGTAAAAAAATACTCAATAACTAAACAAAATTTTTGGTTTCTCACTGAAACTGTGCGTCTTGGATGAAAGCAACCTTGACTTGTTTCAAAATTATTGGAAATATTGACTCTAACTGGAGTTTTGGTTGATATGGTTTCTCACCTTATCTTTGTTCTTTGTTCCTTTCCTTTGCCTCTTACTCTGTGATGCTATAGCCAACTGGTAATTTCTGTTATATTCTTCCTTATGCAAAACTTGAGATTTCTTGGATAAATATCTAAGTATTTACCAGACAACTGATAATATTCTCATCATGAACATCTTTGAGTACATTGTCTTTTTACTTGTGAGGGAAATGTGACATACAACTTTATGTCCTTTATCTGATTAAAAAATATTCATAATGATGCAGGTCATTGTATCTTAGAGTTCTTGTATAAAGGGTCATGTCAATTAGTTCCTATGAAGATACCATATTTGGGTCAGTCACTGTAACTGGGTCATAGATGTGGTTAAGTAACAACACAGTTCACTATCATTTTCTGGAAGATGACCCTTGTAGTTTCTGCAGTGGGCAGAAAAGGTCAATTGAAATTAAATACAGTGACATCATCTACACTTTATTCCTCCAAAATGTGACAGTGATGGATTTTACTGTGTCCTGAAGGACACCATGTTTCTGAGTTTAGTTTTCTCTTTTAGAAGCAGATGCAGTTTTGCAAGCTTTTTTTTTGTAACTCCCTATCAAAACAATCCGATTCCACAGTTAATGTCACTAATATTTGCCTTATATCTTCTGTTAAGAACAAGTAAGAGATCCAAAATCACTATGGAAATGCAGTTTAGTTTGAAAACCCTGGAAATATCTGTCATAGTGAGTACACAATAGGCTTTTGTGTCTCAGATAAAGGCCATATTCTCTTCCAGATACTTGTAAATTCTACAAAAACACTTAAGTAATTCCTTGAAAAGAATCCTTAGTAACTTTGAATGGAAAAAAAAATACTTTAAGTGGGTACTTGCTTAAACTTTAATGCTTTATGAAGCAGTATTTCCAAAGACACAATGTACTACCACATTATCAGTTTGCATTTTTTTAATGAAATACGGAATGCCAAATATTGCAATGTGGTTTTCACTTTGCAAGGGTATATTGATGCTCCCTCTATGACCCACAAGTTACTGTTACAAGTTATGAGTACAACTGAAAAAGTTGTCCAAATATATTTATACTGAAAATCTCAAGGTTAATTCTAGCCTTCAATTCACATCGTCTAGATTCTGCTTGAGTAAGCCCCTCTACCCCATGGAAACTATGACCCTGAAGCCATTAAGAATATATGCAGCATATCGGCTTATGCTCCTTAGCAGAACAATGGAAACATCCTAAAATAAAAATAATATCACTTGACTTAGATACTTAGAATAGAATAATAATTTAAAGAAAGTTACTTTAGCATACATATGCTTTTTCAAGAATAACATATTCCTTTTATTATTTAAAATATCCTAAGCAAATAATAATAATCTTCAAGCAGTTTGTTTTATGTTAGATACTAAAGATCTAATGAGCTTGTATCAAGATTTGCTTAGTCATCTGGCGGTCTTTTCTTTAGGACATTAAAATTATGTTGAAATATTTATAAACAAGCCTTGCCTTATGGATTGTAGCTCTTAGATGTCTGTGCCCCTCTGTCATTTGAGGCCCTTGAAATCTTTCCTGAAAACAAAAGTCACCATTACTGATATCTTGAATATGTGCAGACTCTTGAATAATTGGTCCAGGTAAAACTTCTGGCATGGACCGAATATGAAATTGCCTGGTACTTAACTCTATGTGGTGTATTATTCTGAAGTAAACAACTTATGAAAATCTTTCACATACTGATATGTTAAGCCCACTTCCCTTCTCTTTCTACATACCTCACACTAATATGTACGTATTATGTCTGTTTGTGTGCTTCTCTGTGTGTGTTAATTTTGTTTTATGAGTATTATCAGAGAGGTTTCATCCTTCAGCTGATGGGAGCAGATGCAGAGACCCACAGCCAAACATTAGGCAGAGCTTTCAGAATCTTAAAAAAGAGGGGAAAGATTGTAGAGGCTAAGGGGTCAAGGACACCTCAAGAAAACAGCCAACAGAATCAACTAACTTGAACTTGTAGTGGCTTACAGAGACTGGTATGACAATCAGAGAACCGATCTGTATGGGTCTGACCTAGGTGTTCTGCATATTATGGTCATTGTTATGTTATGTTACATTATATGTTATGTGTCATGGTATGTCATTGTTATGTTATGCCTTTAATGGTTGTTAAGGACAACTGCCTACCTTGATTTCCTCAGTTCATTGGATGATGAAGGTGAGGATTTATTTTCCCAATATGATTACAGAAATTGAGGGAATGCAGATATCCCTCAAAAAGGAACTAGGATGTTATTAGAAAGAAGAAGCCAGCAGATGCTTGGGAGGTGGGTGGGAGCAAACCAACAGAAACCTACAGCATATTCTCTCTACAGCATATTTGGAAAGGGGAAGCAGGACACTGGTGCCATCAACACAGAAGGGTGCACATATGGCGTTAGAGATGAACTTGATAAATGCAATCCAAAGAGATTTCGTAACACTGAAAAGTTTTCCTTCAGCGGAATCTGTTTGTTCAACGCTACTACTGACATTAGCAGCACAACGTGAGGCTTTGATGCCATTTCAATAAAAGATTTTGTTGTCTGTTATTAATTTGCTCTCTGAGATTTCATACAATTTTGGTGGTTTTATTATCTGCTATTGGTGGACAGAAACACTCTCAAAAATCTATCTCAGAGATTCTGGGCACATGAATTACACAATGCTGTATACTGAGAAAAGTCTAGATTTTGAATATTGTAATTTAAAAAAATGCTGTCTGAGTTGTTTTCTTCCATTATATTATTTTTTTGTAACTCTGCCACTTGTGTAATCTTTCTCTAATGAGACTGTTCAGATCTGCCTATAGGTTTCTCAACATTTGTGCATATCTCACTGGGAAAAGCACATATGCTGACAGTGAATATAATCATAAAAATTCTGTTTTCTACTTTTACAAACAACAATTTCATACTAAATACTCTAAAAAGATTTGATTGCAATAAGTGAGGAACTAAAGAAATTTACTAGAGTTCATTGCCATTAATTTAGGATAGCTAACTTGACATGCCACAGCACATTCTGATGTACAACTGTTAATTTGTTGTCCTATCATCCCTTTTTCTATATTATAATTCTTAAGGGTATTTTCACTGACCAATATATTGCCTAAAGTCCACATTTGCATATAAACCTCATTTTTTTTTCTCATTTTTGCTTATGGCCTACACACACAATTGATTGTTATTAAATAGCAATTAAGGATGAAATGAAACAAACTAAAAATATGATAGCAAAATCAGAAAAGTTGCTTGATGTGGTTTCTGAAAAATCCAACATATCAAGGGTAGAAAGGTTGAGATTCAGTTATGTCTGGCTTCCGAGAAAGCTGTTCCATCTGACTTTGTAATCACCTTAATATATTTAAAAAAAAAATGTTTCTATCAGGGAACAAGCATAGCAGCTTATGTGGACCTAGTGATAACTTTTGGGATGGAATTAAAAGGAAGTTATCTTAGAATCCATGAAATTTCTAAGAGCTTGATTTGAGATGAAATAAACAATAAACACAGAAGGTCTTACAATAAACAATGGATTTAACGGCAATTTTGCATCACATTATTAGCTCCTGAGTGCCAAATATGAAATATAAAAATAGTTGTATTGGTGTATATATTATTGTTTAAAACTGCAAAATTTAGGTGTGTTAGAGTATAACTTTAACCTTAACCCTCAAGAGGTTAAGGCAGGAAGATAACCAAAACTAATAATATATACATATACATACATATATGTATATGTATGTCCTTCTAAAAATATCTACTTGAAGTTTAGTAAAATTAACATGTAAATCATTTAAAAGCTCATACTCTATATTCAGACCATTCATTGATTTACACATATTATCTTTGTATCTGTCTATTTAATTTGTTACAATTTTTGAGCACTAAGAGCTCTATTATTATTAAATTCCTTGTTTTTTATTACTGAGTTGTGTCTTGAAAGATTTTATTATATGAAAAAGAAGCATATTTAAAAGATAACTAGAGAGATGCCACATTTGGTAAAGTAACTCCTATGCTGCATGCTACAGAAACTCCAACTACACTAGTATTCACAAAGTTGGGCCAGTTATAGAAGTACTTGGAAGAAGTGTCAGGAAAACCCATTTATCCAGTAGCCAGCCAACCAGGCCAAATCAATGACTCTGGGTTCAGTGAGAGACCATATCTCTAAAAATAAGATCAATTTATCCTGAAAAACAGTCCAGAACAAATTCTCGTCTCTATATACACACAACTATGAAAAAAAAGTACACACACACACACACACACTAGATAGGCAGATGTATTGTTCAAATAATAAGCATTTAAGAGTTTTAATTTTGTCCTAGTTTAATTAAATAAATGAAAGAACAAATATAAAATAATAAATGAAAATATTTGTATTTGTGTATATACTACTGTGTAGATGTTTACATGCTCATTTGCCATGCTCTTTTTCTTATTAATTTTTAAAATTTAGTTTACATACTGCCCACAGTTTTCCTTCCCTCCTCTCATCCTGTTTCCTCCCTTACCACCTTCTACTCCTCCCCCATTCTCTCCTCCTCTGTCTCCATTCAGATAGAGGTCAGCCTCTCATGGAAGTCAACAAAGTTGAGGAGGGACCAATCTCCTGTCCTTGCATCAAAGTTGGGCAAGGCAACAAAAAATGGGCAATAGATTCCACAAAGACAGCTAAAGGGTCAGGGACATCCTTCATCCCACTTCTAGGAGCTCCACAAACAGAGCAAGCTTCACAGTTGTCACACACACACACACACACACACACACACACACACACACGGACTACATAGGTTCAATCCAGGCTCCCTATCTCTTGGTTCAGAGTAAGTGAGCACCACGGGTTCAGGTCAGCTGTCTCTGTGGATTCCCCTGCGGTAACCTTGACCCCTCTTACTCTAAAACTCCCATCTCTCTCTTGTTATCAGAACTCCTGCTGTTCTACCTAGTGCTTTGCTCTGAATCTCTGCATCTGCTACCATCAGATACTAGATGAATGCTCTCTGATATTCCTCATGTTGAGAATTCTCTGTTTAAATTTGCAGCCCATTTCAACTACATTATTTAGTATTTTGATGTATAGTATCTTGAGTTCTTTATATACGTGGAGATCAGCTCTCTTTATCAGATGTGAGCGAGATTGGTGAAGATCTTTCCCCTCCATGCTGCCAATGTCCATTCATTTCAGTGAAAACAACCAGATTTTCTCAACAATTCTGTTCTTAAGATCAGTCTCCTGTTTTAATTTGCAATACTCTGAACATTATAGCTTGAACAAGTATCTAGGTTTATACCTACATTGTTACCTTTCCATACTTACCAAAGAATTCAATATACGCACTTGAGAGTATTCAAAAAAAAAAAAACATTTCATTTTTAACATTCAAATCATCTCTCCTTTGGTACTGTTTCTGCAACCTTCCTATTTTCTCAGTTCTTGTTAAAGTTATGGTGTAGTCATCTCTGTATCCAGAATTCGCATAACTTGTATGCAGCCATTATGTCGTGAGTAGAGTATGAATGATATCTACTACTTCCCTAATTAATATGACTATGTGTAGTCAGGCTGCTTTGAGATTCTTTTTGTAAAAGACCATTTTGATGAGATTTATAGTTTCATACTGGAAATGAATTCATTTCCACAGATGCCAGAGTTTTGCTGCTGCTTTGACAGCAAATATAGATGACTCTCATCCAACTTACTAACCAAATGCAAGCTTGCTTATATGTCATAAATGACATTAGTGCTCAAAGATGAAAGCAAAATTGATGGTGAAGTACTAAGTGATGAAGAACATAATCCACTTACCAAGAAAGATATTTAAATTGGAAACACATTAAATGGGTTTTACTTCAAAGCCATCAAATTGGGTATATTTTAATTTATTTCTGGGAGCATTGCTTCTGAATCTAGCAGTATATTTTCAAACAAAAACTTCTAGCATGCTATTATTTAAACAGTCAAATTTAGGTAAGTAAAGTTTTGTGAAAATTTTTTGAAACTTCTGTAAGGAGAAACTAAATATATCATGGTGAAGCTTTAAAATAAGCACACTTGTTACAAATATAATGGATTTTATTTTCCATTTAAAGTTAGCTGTAAAGTACACATATTGGTCTGACATATACCTCTCACTATGATTGCCCCTATTATTCTAAGACAAAAGCTTCTAGAACAGTAAATTTTCTCTCATAGTCAGTGTCTTTTTATATTTAAAAATATTATTATTTGTTTTTGAGAATATTATATAATCACATTATTAACCTCTGCTCTTTCCCCTCAAAACCTTCCTATGTACACCCCTAAACTGACTTTCAAATTTATGACTCTTTTCTTTAACATGTGAATGTGTATGTGTGTATTTTGTTTCTCAAGAAGGTTCTTTGCCACTGTATTTTTATTTTAATGTCTTCTACTATATGGCAGAAATTTAAATAAATACAAAGTAACACTGAAATAAAATGGAGAGTTTTCATAGATCAGAAATGGGTCAAATGTTAGACAGTCTTGAACAAGTTAGAATGATATTTGAAAAAAAGAATGCTGTCCAAGGTGAAGAAGAATGTTTAAAAGAAATTTCATATTCGTTGAGAATTGAGAATAACAGAGGGTTATTTATTTAGGAATACACTCACAAGTCACAATCATCTGCTGGAATGGAGAACAGCAACCTAATCCTGCAGCCAGAAAAGAGGCCGGATGTGTGCTTTATATCAGCCTATATAGCATAAGAGGCCACACCCAAGTTGGCAGGTAACTAAAAGGCTACTGGCAGTAGGAATATTTATAGCAGCTTTCCCTTTTGTTTAAATAAGAGAGTTTTAAGTCTAACACAAAATTATATACAATAAGAACAAATGTATCAAGCAATAAATGTGATAAATATTTTAATAATTATCCTATCCTAATTACTTTAAGTCTTGTATAATAAATAACTTGGCCAAGTCATGAGAGGAAATTAACTACAACTATTTAGTCTTCAACCCCACCGAAGACCTGAGAAAGGAAATAATATTTCTTGAGTTAGCAGGAAGTGCAGTCTAGCAACTTCCAACATGTGCAACAAAGGACAGAGACAACTGGCTACCTGGGCAATCACACAAAGTTTCATTTGCAACATTGGAGCAACCCACTTTGACTAAGGCCTAGAATAACTAACAGACCATTTTCAGAGGCAGGGAGTTTTTCAAAACCATCTTACCCTGTCTTGTCAGGATTTGACAGTCTTTTTTCTTGTATCCTGTTTGTCCTGTCTGGAAATTGTTTATTTTGTCACTGGCCAATGATGGGCAGTTTCTTGCTCAAAGGCCAGTTTTGTCAAGAAGAAAACAAGCTCCAAGTGGAGTGTCTTTGGTGCTCAACATTCTCTCAGGAATAGATTGGGTGCTGTCAGGTCAATCCTGTCTCACATCTTTGAAGTGGTTGAAAATAACCTTTCTTTGTAGAATACAATCTCTATGTATCCAAAGAACCTGATTAGTTAACTATAAGTATGATAAACATAGGTGACTATTCATCTATAATTCTTAATACTGTATAACTTAAAGACGAAGACTTTATATTTGAATATTATACAATAAATAATTGTGTAACATATGAGGACAATTATGAAGACAATGACCTCAAAATATAAATAATATTTAAGTATCTTGAGGTAGAAAGGTACATTGCAATATGATAAATATATTCTAAAATTGTATCAATATACAAAAATGTTTTAAGCAGAGGTAGAAGCGTGCATGCATAAAATATGACAAAATAACTTTGCCTAGGTAGATAAATATTGTAGACAAAATAGGAACATATTTAATATAATTTACATTTGTATCAACATACAAGAATCTCTACCAATGTTAATTGCCTATCAATAATAGCTCACAGTATTCACTCTATTACTCACTATTAATAGTGTTAGGAATCTAACACTAATCTATTAGACCAAAGCATAAAGGGAGGTATTAGTGGTTGGAGAACACAGAAAAAGGAACAAACCAAAAATAGAAGACCACCTGGGAAAAAAAGGGCAAATTTATTAAAATATCTTAATATTAATTGGTATATGAATAAGGACAAAATTAATTACTATATTTATCTGACGGCTGTTCTTAGTTGTCATCTTGACTACATACAGAGTTAACAAAATCCCATTTTGGCATGGACATCTGTGATGAATTTTTGAAAATAATTTGAACTGGGAAGACCTGATTTTAATCTGGATCTTCTGAAGTGGGGTGACATATCTTTAATGCAGATATTTTGAAATGGAAAGATCCGCTTTAATCTGTTCTCTCTTTGCCTACTTGTTCTCACTGTCGGTGTCAAGTTCTTTCCTTCAATAACATTAGAGCCTACTTATGGATTCTGCCATATACTAATAACATCTTAGATATCTAATCTGGTAGACTGAACAACTACATGCACCTTCTGTTGGTGGGCAGCCATTATATCTGGACCACAGCCTGGAAGACATTTCAACAAATCTCCTTTTTATATCTTTGCATATAGACAGATATATTACATTGATAAATGATCGGCAGATGACAGATAGATGATAGATATTTATATAAATGGATAGATTCATTATATAATTTTGTTCACCTAGAGAACCAAACTAATAAAACATAAAATTATTCTTTTCTAATGACAGATGAAAATGTTAACATTGGTAACATTAATTTGACATCAAGACACTGTTGATGAAATAGCATAAGAGAGAATAAGGGTAAAATAATAAACTGTATAGGCTGGAAAAATAATTAAAAATAGTCAATTTATAAAATAAAATAGCTAATCACAGAGACTACACAGATAAAATCCAGAATATGAATAATTAACTTGAGAAGATAAGATAATCAGGGAAGGGATGGTCAAGGAACATTGCTTTGCAAAAACTAGAAAAAATGCATTCTGATATGCTGATAAAATAAGGATCTTTTGTTAAATGTTCCATTGATATTTATGACACTGTATTTTGTAAATTTCAAGAAAATGGAATATTCTTAAATATGGTATTTGTTAAAAGAATTATTATTAAATAATTACAGATGTTTATACTCTGCATAATTAAAACTGCACCCAAAAAGTCCACAGTAAGTACTATTCAGGGCTAGAATAAAAATTATATTACACATTTATTATGTTCTCAGCTGTGAAACTAGTTTGCATTATGAAGACGATATCAAAAACTGAAACTTTCACAGTATTTAAGCATTGTTCACATAAATTAAAATTTTGTGAACCTAATATTCAATTGAAAGCAAATATCACTGTATATTACACGTGATCAAATACAAAATACAAAAGTTTGTTATAAAAAACATAATTTAAATCTTACTTGACAAAACATTATAACTATTAAGTGAAGAAGGAAAGGAAACAGACCAAATTCTTATTTTCTTTAGAGCCACATACAGAATGCAATTATATAATGTTCATTTAATTTTAATTAAATGCATTCTGATGTCTAAAACTTAATAGTTCATATCTATGAATTTCTTGTGGTGTTTCAGTAGCATGCAATTTCTCAGAGTGTGAAACAGGCTAAGTATCGGTTTTATTGTTTTTTTCTTTTTTCAACGCTGATTGTTTATTTAATATGTCCTGACTTGTTTTGCTTCCAGAGCCCTGACTATGAGAAATGACAAAATGACAGATAGGCTTACAAAGAATGGCTGGGATCAAGTGGAATGGGCTTTTAGGAGGAGGAGTTGCACCTCCTCCCCACATCCACCCATCATCTCTGTGCCAGAAACTCAGAAGTTTAGAGTATTTCCTATATAAAGATGAAGAGGGAAGCAGGGCTGTTGTCTTACTCCCTACAGCAGCTCAGGAAATCAGATTGCATAGTCTACAGCTTGGAAGAAGGTTTAGCTAGTCCTAGTCGCCAAAGGAGCTAAAGGGGAGAGCTGTCTTGAGGCTATAAACATCCAAGGAAATAATGTTATGGTGGACACTCTTTGAACACACTGCCAGCACTTGCCCTCAGATCAAAGGAAGGCATTTCCCTCCATCTAAGCCTCACTCCAGGAAGACTTTTTCTCTTCCTTGGGGCTGAGCAATTGGTCCTTGGCAAGGCAGTGCCATGTCAAACATTACATATTTACTCAGAATTCACTCAGTACAGAAAACATCCGAAATCTTCTATTGGCTGGAATATTAGTTGAGCAGTTTAGAGGGAACACTGATATTGCAGATAACCTAGGATTGGTTCCAAGCAAGCATGTTGGGTGACTCACTACCACTGACAACTTCAGCTTCAAAAAGACCTAATGTGTCTGGCCTCTTTGGGCATCAAAAGTCATGTGCACATTCCTAAAGACAACAAAAACAGACTTATATGCACAATGTAAAAATAATACACATTTACGCATCTCCCATTGCATACAAGCATACTAGCAAAAGAAAAATTGCTATTACCAAGTGGAAAAAAAAACTTCATATGTGGGACAAAATATAACTAGTCAAATATCAGATGAATTTTAATGTAAAGCAGAGAGGATCTATTTATAATGTGGGTGTGTGATGTCAGAAAAAAAATAAATCAAGATTGAATCTCAAGTTTTGGCTTGAACAAGCCGATGAGTAATGTTGCCATTTGCCATCTTGTAGAAGTGTAGAAGAGTCTCTTTGGTGATGGGCTGATGAGAGAAAAAGCAAGGTTTCTCTTTTACACATGCTAAGTTAAAAATAAATGCTAGACATATGGGTGAGATATCAAAAGTTATGCCTTTCTAAGAGAATAGATCAGGCAAGGTCATGCTTGGAAAAATTGAGAGGACGATATATTAGATATAAACTACAAGAAGCACAACATTCAATAATGTGGACAACTATATTAAATTTGTAATGTAAGAAATGTCAAATCCAATAGGCTAAAATCATGTGTCGCTATATTATTTCATTCACAAGATCCGTTCAATTTAATTACAGGGCACTACAGAAAAGAAAATGACTCACCATCAAACTCTACTGAATTAACAAAATATGTTGAACTTTGTCATTTTTTACTCTTATTGGATATAGATACATAGATGATAGATAGGTAGATAGATGTGATAGTTTATATATTAAATTTGTGTTAATGGAAACTTTGTAACCTACACAGAATTTTAGAGACATGAGGGTTGAATTTTAATAATTTGTAACTAATCTGTCTTATAGTAATAATAACAAAATTAAAATACTCAGTGAAAAACACCAGTCAAGTTTGTTTCTATGCTATTAACATTATAAAAATGATATTTCTAGGTAATGAAACTTTATTTTCAATAATAAAGGGAGGTATCTTAATTTTGGGGCGTCCTCTTTTAATCTTGTCCCCTTGGCCACCAGGATTAGAGGGGGAAAGAGGCAGATGCTGGCAACAGAAAATTCTGGCAACCCATGATCACAAAACAGATTTTGGTGAATCTGCTTACTTTTCTTCTGGAGTATAAGGAATGTATAGGATTGGGGAGTCTGGGGACACACCCTAATTTGCATTAAGTGACAAACTTCTATCACAAGGCTTAGTAAGTGGCAGTAAGGTATAATAGCAGAGCTCCCTAACACAAGACTTCTCAGCAGGGTTCTGTACTAAGGGCCAAAGTAAAGATGAATCAGGCTTCTGGTTTAAGAAACAATTTTTAGATAAGATCAGTCCTCCAGTCTTAGGGACATTCTCCAGGTAAGGCCAGGTAGAGAGCAGGAAGCTTTACTGGAGGGAGTGAGCTCCCTGTTACTGAGCTATTGAGATAAGCTATTAGGCAAGGAAAGGCCACCTCTGACCAGCCAGCAATGTCTTCCAACCTGAAGTCATAGTTGGCAGTTTTGTTTTTCAAGTTGGGCCCAACACCAATCTTGGGCATGCTACAAAAACTTTGTCAACAATTTATACGACTATATTTCTCTTTTTGGTTAAATAGCTATGTATATTGACCTGATAGTTAATTAATATTAACACATTACATATTATCTCTCTAAATTTATTTTAAATGCACATGTGGACACATACACACTTGTGGATGGACACCCAGAAAGACACATTTATACCCAAATGTACATAAAGCCAAGCCTATCACATCAATAAGTATGTGTCTAGCTAGAAAGCATCTGCAAAAATAGGAGGACAATTAGACAGAACAATTTATCTGTCCAAGTACTGAGTCACTTTAATGCCCCAATACTATCTACACCTGCCCTACATGATTCAGTCTCTTTCCTTAAATAAGATTCCTCTTGCTGTTATAATTGTTAGTGTCTTTTGTTTATTTTTCTCTAAACTATGATAGATATTCAAATATTTGTTCAATAAGTTTTAATGGAGTTGTGTATCTAAAGTATCTAATTATCATTAAATGATTATAGATAGAAAAATGGAAATACAAACAATAAAGCATATAATCAAATATTGACAGAGGATTTATCTAGTTATCTTAAAAAATTATCTTAAAAATGCCAATCAAAATTTGACCATGAGAAAAAATGTTGTGTAAAAAATCAGTAAGTAATTAATTATTTCTATTTTATACTATCATTTAATGTATGTATCAAATTATCAAAAATGCTAAGATATACATATTTAGGACCTGGCTGTGCTCACTAGAAAAAGGCAATGTATATGAGACTCAAAATCACTGCATCCTCTTCTTTTTACGTCATACCCTTAGAAATATGTGTCACTCATCTTTCAAATCAGAGACTGCTAAATATCTCGTGAATAGCTCAAGTAAATATTAAGGTATTGGCTATATTTTGCAAAGGATTTTGTAGTAGATACCAATGTAAATATGTCAGTTTAAAAATTTGTTTTTAAGTAAGCTCCTCATTGACTGTAAAGTCTATCACTTTAACAACTACTTCAGTTTTTCCCTTGGTTTCTTCTATTTAGTGTCTGTTAACCCGGAACATTTAAATGGATTGGGTACATCAAATATATTGATTGAGTTAATTGATGCTCCAACAAGCAATTAGCCACCACCGTTTGTCAGCTATAATAGTGAGACTATTCAGTAGGTATTTTCCACACATGATATGTTTTATAATTAACTTTAAAATGGAACGATAGCCATCTCTGAGCAATGCCTCAGTAAAGGGCAAACTGGAAGACTTATTAAGTCTGTTGAAATTCTTTCTTTCTCGAGAAAAGAATTTCAAAATACTCAGGCTAACAGGGAAGAGCTATATCACCATCTACATGCAAAGGGCTCTGACCTTCTCAGAAGCTAAGATGGAAAACTATGTGCTAGCTGGATTTATGTCACCTTGACACGTGTTATAGTAGTAATTTTGAAAGCGGGAATCTCAAGTGAATAAACGACCCACTAGATTTCATATAATATATTTCTATTATAATCAATTCAGTTATTGTATTCCTCAAAGATCAGAGGGAACAAAATATGATTCAGTTTATGCTGCTCCTAAACCATTATTTTAAAAGGTCACTCAAAGGTAATATATATAGTTATAGTTCCTACTATCCTTACTGAAGTTGTCTTTACTCTGAATTAACAGAATAGATTAGGAATAACAATCACAAACATTATCTCTTCAAGAAATAAAGTTCCTTCCAACCTATTTTTAACTTTTTTAAACCAACTTTGATACTTACTTTTATAGAAACTGGGATCATTTCAGCCAGCCGGAACCTGAGTTAGCTCATTTTATGACTAGGAGGCCATGTTGGTCATGTCTAACTGCTTCTATCTTGCCTTCTCATTGTCATTGTAACTCCATGACTAGCACCGAAATACGGTAATAATAAAAGAATTGAAATTGATCTTCTTCTGTTCCTTCATGTCTGTCTGAATCACAGTCATTTTTTTTATGTGATAATCACAGAAACTGAGTAGATAAGTTGCAACAAATACACAAAGATGAGGCTACTGTGCCCACAGTAGCTGTGGTCAAAATTGTCTCTGAGTGCGTCTGGATCATGTCCAGATGTCACTGTAAGAAAAAGGGATTTTTCTTCCCCGTAAGAAAGGGAAGGGTTTTAAGCAAAATTACATTTTAGATGAATCCTTTAAATTACTGAGCTTAATACTGAAACACCAGGAAAGCTATCAATAGACACAGGTCAATTCTGACAAAATTCTGTGAACCGTACTGGCTCAGAAATAGGAAATAATTCCGGTAATAATCAGTCATAGACTTTGGGATATGGTAGAAAAACTGTGACTTAGTTGGTAAGTATGCTTCATAATTTATCAAATTGATTTCACATTATAATTCATGAATAAATATTGAATTCTAAATATAACCACTTGTAACTATTCATATCCTTAACCCCCTAAGGTTTGGTTTTTATGGAGTTATAACAAATTTGTACTATGCTGGTGTGTATGGTCATAGTGATACTTTGTGTCCTCATCCAAGCTGCTCCAAGTGATTCTGTATGGATTCCATCTACCACCAATACTATCATGTAAATCCTTTATAGATGTTCATTCTAAGCCAAGGGCTCTGGCTGCACTGTTGGAAAACAGCAGTCATTTTAACAGGAGGTTTGGCATATGATTTTTCAAGCATGTAGGAAATAAAATATAAATTTTCATTTAATATATTCATTACTGTTTTCACACAATTACTAAAGACAGTGTGTATCATAATATATCACATTAGTTTTGGATCAGTGTGCAGTCTTTATGTATGTACTGAGTTATTAATATGTGGCATGCTCATTATGGTGAGTTAGAGGTAAGAAAATTGTTA
The DNA here is from genome assembly GCF_014885135.2 of Alexandromys fortis. Lineage (NCBI taxonomy): Eukaryota > Metazoa > Chordata > Mammalia > Rodentia > Cricetidae > Alexandromys > Alexandromys fortis. The sequence goes on along the minus strand of NW_026067914.1, from coordinate 10,148,444 downwards.
TCCTAGGTGGTATTCTTAACTGATCTATTTTTCTATAATCATTATAAATCGTAGTATGTTTGGGACAAAAAAAGTTCTATAGGATTCCAAAATACCAAAATGTGAAAAGTGTTTATTAATTTTAATTCTGATGCACATCCTTAAGAATGGAAGAGGACTGCTCTTTTAATATTTGGGATATTGTTGCTGTTACTGTTACATGGGTTGTGTATTATAAGGGGTACCTTCATTCATTCCAATAGGTTTCCATTGACAATGTATAACATGTGATAGTATCAGTTGTACCATGTAGAGAAAATTATTCTCCTGCCTAGCAAAACCTGAATGCTAAGTGATGATAATAATAGTTAGTAATAAATATACCAAATATTGTGATCTCTCCCTACATCATAGTTGGGCCTCTCTTTTCATGCCTCTCTCAAGTCCCCCATCTAGCTGTCTGCATGTAGCCTCTCCCATGTATCGCAGAAAAAGGCTAAGTTCTTTGAGATCTCTAGCCATTATAATGTTAGTGTTGGTTAAATTTTGCATGATACTTGGCAAGCATTATACCCATGACCAGGGTTGTATAAGAGCATCGTATCTCCAAGGGAACTCCAAATTGCAGATAGTGTACAAACCTTGGTAGAGAACAGTCTCCTCATTGCTCTTCACTGGATAGTATCATAAATTAATCCACTGTGTGTTTTCATAAATATATTTACTTATATCCTTTTTCTAAAATGTAAACAATGATTTTTATTGTATCAAATCATTTCCCCACTAATACTAAAATGGTTAGACTATATGTATCACATTTCTTTTGTTATAGTTTGCTACCTGCTAATCAAAACAAAGAAACAAATAAAAAAAAGCCAAGAAAGCCACCAAAATATGCCTTTATTTTTTAACCAATCTCATTTTGAAATAATTCAATAGGATTTTATTTTCTTTTGTCAAATTGTGGTCTTGAATAAAGCCATAACAGTAAGCAGTGGTGATAGAGGGAGAGTAAATAGATAGAAAGAGAAAAAGGAAAAAGCAATAGAAAAATGAATGCATTAATGTGACTAGACATAATGTGGCCAAACTTAAAGATATGTATGTTGGTATCTTAAAATAAGTAGAAACTGGTCATGGGTATAATGCTTGCCAAGTATCACGCAAAATTTAACCAAAGAAGCCGGGTGGTGTGGCGCATGCCTTTAATCCCAGCACTGGGGAGGCAGAGGCAGGCGGATCTCTGTGAGTTCGAGACCAGCCTGGTATACAAGAGCTAGTTCCAGGACAGGCTCCAAAACCACAGAGAAACCCTGTCTCAAAAAACCAAAAAAAAAAAAATTAACCAAAGATTATAGGTGGAACCATATTGCCTGAAGGCCACGTAGTTTCCAAGAGACAAGTCAGAATCTTTAAAGCATTCTGGTTTAATGTTAGGCTCAAAGATGAGGAGTATTGGCTCATTATGCACAGTAAATAGACATAGTATTAAAGAGAATGAAGTGAGATGGGTATGTATCTTATGTTTGCAAAGGATTTGATTAGATTAGGTAAATTCTCTAGCAAACATGCAGATCTTTACCCACTCAGAAAACTCCTGGCACATTTTTTCCCATCCCTCATTTATTCATAAAAGTTTAATTTGTTACTTCATGTGTGCCTTCCGCGAAGAAATTAACTCAATTACTTTTCTGAAAACATGACAATTATGTTGTGTTTTCTATTATGCTACTATTATGTTTTGTAGGTGAAGAATATACAGTATTAATAATGAATTACAGGTAAAGGTCAACAAAAATATTATTTGATAAAGTTTCTATCTGATTGAAGAATATAAGGGAAATTAATGCAGTATTGACAATAAGAATTCAATAGATATGTTTGTAATATCAGTGTTTAAATGTTACAGTTTGTTGGGTAGTCTTAATCTTAAATAAGGTATATTACTGGAAAAGACAGATTATAATTACAAACAATGTTTATTTGACATTAAAATTAATGTATTGTCTATATACCATATTTTTAAATGTTCTAATGCTATAAAATGACACTATGACAAGAGCAACTCATATAAGAAAGCAATTAATTGGCAGTTTGCTTACAGGTTCAGAGACTCAGCCTATGATTAACATGGAGGGGAGCTTGGTGCCATGCCTCGCACTGGAATAGTATCTATACTCCGCATCCTGTTCTTTGTGTCAGTAGCGAGACTGGGACTGACATGGGCTTTAAAAACTTTAAAGTTTACCCTTAATGACACATTTTCTCCAAAAAAGGCCACACCTCCTAGACTTCCTAATTCTTCTCAAACACAATCATTCCCAGGAAATAAGCATTTAAATATATGAGCCAATGAGGGACAGTCTTATTCAAACCTCCATATACAACTAAATTATATCATTATAGAATACTTTATTATTTTCTATTTCCTTAAGAAGCACATAGGGCGTTACATTCTTTTTTGTCAATAGAAATCTAAGTGAATCTACAAAGAGACAATAATTCTTTTGTGTAAAATAAGAATTTTTTTTCAAGACAAGATAAATTTACTTTATATTTTGGCATAAAAGTCACCTGAGAATTCTTTCATGTTTAGTTCATTTATATTCATGTAAGCTGCGTGAATATGAGATAGTCATTGGTTCTTCACTAATTTTGGGATTCCTACAATCCCTAAGTAACTTTCTTATTTCATTAGTTAGAAGTTGGAAAAGATATTGTTATAATTTACTAACAATTTTTCAAATTGTGAACATTATTTTAAGAAGTTGTTTTACCTAATGTACCCACATACAGATTTGATTTTGTACTTCCAAATCTCACTCTATATTTGAAAATTGCTTCTTTTTATTAGCTGTCTAAATTTTAGCTAAGATAATTTTGTTTTCTAGTATATTTGTCCTCATCAGTCAAAGTACCATGCATAAAATTCCTGAATTCATTTTCTCTTGCATCGTTTGATATATTATTTTGTTTCTTGGACTGTTTCTAACATCTAAAAAATGAAAGCAACCAATCACATCCAGACAACCTTCATCAAAATGCCACAGTTGCAGGTGCTGTTGACTAATGGTGCTGGGAGACCAGGTTCGCTCATGAATTCAAATTTGCCAACACTCTCAGTCTTAATACTTCTGAACTTAATTTATTTCCTTACTTCATGTTAATATTTGTGTTTGTGCGATTCTTTGAACCACATAGGCCAATGTATAACCCTAGCATGGCAGTGTGAGATTGCATTCATAACTTACACCTATCTGTATTAAAGGTGATATTAACTGTGTTCTAACAGTACTCCTACATCATTCCAACGTGTTTGTATTTCCCTACTTACAGAAGGTTCATATGCCATTGGAATACGGGAAAGAGAGAGCTGTCTGAGAGAATTATTAGAATAACATTTTATAATGGTAATTGTTCTATGTTTCAAACTATGGTAAGATTCTTTAGACACATGAAACAAAAAAGTAGAGAAAATACAGTTTTGAGTATGATTATATTTATATATAAATTATAGATTATATTATATTTATAAATTATATTATAATTATTATAATTGAAGATATAAAAGCTGTTAAGTGATTTACATACTTAATTTTCAAAATAGCATTCTTGTATACTGAGTGTATATTTAATAGAACTTAGCTACTTAGTATCTCACTGTCATAAAGGCTTAGGAAACTGAAATGGATATTAAGTAACAAAAACATATAAATTTTTATTTTGGGAAATATTACAAACATATTATCTCTCCTATCACTTCCATGTTTGATTACACCCATAATTCATAGACTCCACTAACTTTATTGTTATTAATGCATGCAAATGAATACACACACACATATATATACAGTCATGTTAGATAGACTCTATAGGTGTTACTTCTGACATTTCTAGGAGATACAATCCTACAGAAAAGTTCTTGTTCCTTTGGCATTCACAAGTTTTCTGTGCTCTCTTCCAAAATGATCCCTAAAGTGTGTGTGTGTGTGGATTGTATTATCGATGTGTCCATTGGCGGGTGGCATTGGCAGGGGGCACAATAACTCTGAATTTTGTTGCATTGTGCATGTCTGTACTGATCTGTCATTATAAATAAAAGTTTACTTGATCGTGGTAGATGATTAGACTTTTCTATGAATATAAGGATGAGTTTTGGAACATGGTTCGGGATTATTATAGCTATATAAACTGACCATTTATAGGTTCTTTTCTCAAGATCTAAAACTTCAGTAGGCTTATGTATTTTGCTAGGCTACTATCTTAGTTAGGGTTATTATTGGTGTGATGTAACAGCATAATCCAAAGACATCCTGGGGAGGAAGGAGAATTTTCTCAACTGAGACTCCTTCCTCTGATGACTCAAACTTGTGTCAAGTTCACACACAAAACCAACGAGTCCAGTTGCATATGCCATACAGAATTTTCCTCATCTTAAACAGTTATTAATTCCAGATAGAGAGGTTATTATTATTATTATTATTATTTCCAAGATATGTGTGCCACTACAGCGTCTTTAAGGTTCTTAGACAATGTTGGGTGTTTACAAGCATTACATAGCTGAGGTTGGTCACTTCTGTCCTTTGGAAGCTTTCATGACATCTTTTAACAGGATTCCCTAGACACTAGATAGGCAGAAATGAAAATAGATATGATAGTCTGGAAGGGAAAAGTCCAGAACTTCTCAGTTCTGCACAAAACACACACACACACACACACACACACACACACACACACACACTACCTATAGGCAACTAATTTCAGTAATATTCAATATTAGATATAATTTTCCTCAAGGAATGGCACACTAATTGTCAATCCTAAAAACAGGACACAAGCAACTCTGTAGAGACTGAACAAGTTGTATGTAGATGTGTAAGGACATATAAATATATAATGACATAGTTATATAATAGCGCATTATATATTTGTTTCATATATCTATTATGTTATATGTATATGTGTTATATATATATTTATATCTAGTAAAATAATTATATATTTTTGTATATATTTAACAAAAGGAAAAGGGGTGCATTTGAGAGCAAAGAAGAGTGTATGAGAGTGTTGTAAATGCCCCCATGTGAACTATAGGAAGCTATAAAACCTCAAAAAATTAATGGATGCATTTTACTATGAATAAATTACAGTACAATGAGATATCAAAAAACCTTCCAATATACAGGGTTTTTTTTATAACATAAAAATCTTGTCAGAGTTAATTTTATCCAAAGTGTATCTTTTTCAGTAACTGAAGTGATGCAACGAAGCGACCTGAACGTCTCATCACTTCTTAATATCTATACATCACAGGACATAGAGTGAGGTAGACCCATGTTGGTTACAATGATGCACTCATAACAAGAGTTCAGTATTTCTACCATGGCATCCACCCACGTTGAAACAGTCTTATTATAAAACAAACAGAGTCAGGGGAACATCACAAAAGAGGGTAAATTTGCAGGAGCCAGAGGATTGGAGGACACCACAAGAATACAGCACATGGAGTGAACTAAGCAGGTTTCGCATAGTATCACAGAGATCGAAGAGACGGAACCACCAGTCCTGGGCCCTGTAGGGGTCTGAGCTAGGTTTTCGTTATATATGCTACACTGTTAGCTATGCGTTATTGTGCGATTCCTAACAGTGAGTCAGGGTAGTTTCTGACCTTTTAGCCTGCTCTTGGGACTTGTTTCATCCTATTGGGTTGCCTCATCCAGTCTTGATATGGAAGTTTGTGCCTATTCTTATTGCTATTTGTTATGCTGTTGAGTTGATAACCCTGGGAGGCGTGCTCTTGTCTGTGAAGGGAAATGTAGGAGGAGTGGAGCAACTGAAGGGAAGTGGCAGAAGGAATGAGAAGAGTGAATAGAGAGAGGATTAAAAGTTTTTTTTTTTTTAAAAAAAAGAGAAAATTGAGCCGGGCGGAGGTGGCGCACGCCTTTAATCCCAGCACTCGGGAGGCAGGGGCAGGCGGATCTCTGTGAGTTCGAGGCCAGCCTGGTCTACAGAGCTAGTTCCATGACAGGAACCAAAAAGCTATGGAGAAACCCTGTCTC
>NW_026067914.1:10138238-10142024 GCF_014885135.2 Alexandromys fortis | reverse complement strand
GAGAGAGAGAGAGAGAGAGAGAGAGAGAGAGAGAGAGAGAGAGAGAGAGCGACATGGGTCGTCCTTGAATTCCCCAAGAATGCCCCTTTATTGTGTTCAGGGGCAGATTATATAGAGATAGCCACGCCCCAGCCAAACCCACCAGAAACCACTCTCCTGCCATCAGGAACTCCTGAAGGTCTCGTGCTCAGAGTAGCTTTAGGCACTCAGATCAGGGGATTACAAGAAATTCAGGATCTGGAGTCTCACTGCTCCCAACAATCAATATGAAGAATATGGGCAAGATTTTTTTTTAAAAGTCTAGCCTGATGTTATTACATGTGTCCTAAACCGTTATCTGCCTACAAATTAAGAGCACAGAAATAAATTTTTGAACTAATTACAGAAATTTTCAAATTTTATTAGTAGCCAGTTACTCCACTGGACTGAGACAGCATTGCTGTTTCTTATGACCCATTTCCATCCTTTTCAAAGTACAAAGACTTAGTGGACATTGAACTTATTTCAGGCTCAGCGTCTGTTTAGAGCCAAGACAATTTTACAATCACTACTGATTGGCATCTGTGTGACAGAGCTCAGAGGGAAATCAATGCTAAATGACTGGAGAACTTAGACCACGCTGGCTGCAGCAATCTAGCGGGCTGCGAGGTAGACAGCATGAGCTCTTTCAGGCCAGTCTTTGCCAACCGTGAGGAAGCTCACTCCCTGCCGTTCACGGTTATCCCAAAAGCCTTTTCAGAGTGCGAAAATAGGATGACAATGAGTTGAAACTTTCTATTTGAAACGGTGTCCTAACAAGTTGCCTTTTCTAGATCTGGGTCGAATCTCCTCTAGCTTTCAAAAATGGCAAAATAAGCCGAAGACATTTTGTTCTATACACACAATGTTGTCATTATTTGGAGTGGTGAACAGGTTATATAGACACATTTTCCCCCATATGTTTGGGGAAGTGCTTTCATCATAGAGCACAAAATGCATTGGGAGTTTTTAGCTGAATCTCATGTATTTAACAACCCCAAATCCCTTCTGCTATGACTTACATCACACAGCAGCCTAACAGCCTAAATAGCAGGTGCCAGCTGAGCGACTACCCTGATAGTCTTGAGAGTTCTTAGCTTCCTTTGTCTCACATATGGCTAACATATACAATCTATGGTATAAGGGACGTTTTTGTACTATGAACATAATTAAGTAATCTTTAACATTTTTATATGATATGTATATTTTATGTATATGCATATATACCCTCCAAAACATACAAGGACTATACTCTGACCATTATCCCTTTTCAGTATGAAGGCCCTTGGTTCCTCTTTCTCTTGTAATAATATTATGAGACTTGTATAGTCAAAGTGTCTCAAACCCATTTCTAAGGAAAGAACAGATATCCCCATTTTCCTATCTTATGAAATGGAGATAATTCAAGACTCTGTGCATTTTTGGACATGAGGTACTGGCAGTACTGGCAAAAGATGTCTTTGCAGAGGGTCAGAGAGATGGTATTTAAGAAGTTTAGCGATTCACATTAAAATGACATGCACAAGGGTGTGGGGGAGAGAGCTAAGGTAGGGATAAAATCTTTAGCCAAGAGTCAAACTTAGGATACTTTTGTTTTTGTCATATTTAGCAATAGAATTTGGAATTTTCAAATGTTTTTGTTCCTTGCTGGTTTGCATAGGGAATAATTTCATCTATTTCTTTGTATAGTTGCACAAATGGCAGAGGAACAGTAAGTTTTTCTGTGTTTGTATGTTTTGCAAATCTCGTTTACATCTCCAGGATAAACAAATATACATATGATTAATGTAGCGACCTTTCTCTGAGAAATGTGTTGATCCCTCAAAGCAAAACATTGTGCTGTGTTGTTTACTGTGTGGTTTCCAGGTGTCACTATAGCCATGTAATCTTTAATTTCCTAATAATTATTATATTGCTTATCTTCAAGATGATAATTTTTTGCACATGTATATATCTTCCCATGATCTAATTGTGTGTTTCTTTATCTTCTGTCACCAGCAACTCATTTATAAAGTGTAAATTAATAATTACTAGTAAAAATATATTATCAGATGTACATAGAGAACACTGTTATATTCATCTTCCACTATTGAAGATTGAATATCACCTACTATTCATATTCATTTAGAAGCACTGAAGTACTTCACACAAAATAAATATAAAAATCTATGTCAAAGATTAAAACTCTCATTCAAAAACTCAATTAGTATTTGAAAGACCCACTTCCATTAACAAGCAATTAGAACATTTAATATCCTGACTAGTGACAAAGTCGTATTACATGATCAGTCTATTACATCCTTTTAAGGATATTTTTATGTTTTAAATAAACAAAATTTTAAGAAACATTATTTGCTTGCATAAATATTAAAAAAGATGCATATCTTTTAACTCAGAGGGGAATAATTCTTTCTACTTAAGGACTTATTACATTGCCTCAAATTAATTGTACAAGGTAATGATTCTCACACTTTTATTTGTTCTTCTTCATGCAAATTTACTACCTCAAGTTCCATATCCTGGCCCCTCCTTCTCTTTTACTATCCATGACTTAATCTCCTTCCCTATCAATGAAACTTCTAGTTTCAAGTGACCTCTTTATTCTTTGTTTTAAAGGATTAAATACGTAATACATTTTTGAGTCCAACTGTGTTTCATAATTCTCCATTTATTATATAATGCATATCTTCCTCAAACATTTACCTATAGACAGTCACCTAGTCTGATTTTATTTCTTGAGAATTACAATAAGTTCTCAATAAACATGGGTCTAGAGCTTACTGCTTTATACACTGAATTTATAGCATTAAAATGTAAACAAAGAGTAAAGACAATTGAGTCATATGGAAATTTAATTTCTAGATTGGTCTTGTACCTCTATACCTAGTTCCATGGTATTTCTAAAATGCCTAGTGCCATCGACGAGTGTTTGTGTTACATATAGAAGGATATATATGCTTAGTATTTTTATGTATTTTAATTGGTTTTGTGTAATTTTAGCTTCTTTGTCAAAAATCAGGTGTTCATAGGTGTATGGATTAATATCTGGGTCTTCAATTTGATTCCATTGGTCAACGCCTCTGTTCTTATGCCAATACCAAGCTGTTTTCATTACTGTAACTCTTTAATAGAGTCAGGGATGGTGATATCTCCAGAAGTTCCCTTATGGTATGGTGTGGGAATTCCTTCTGTCTATGTTTTGTTTATATTGGTTAGTGAATAAAACTGTTTAGGTCAGTGGCTTAGCAGAATAGAGTTAGGCAGGAAAAATAAATTGAATACTGGATGAAAGAAGGTGGCGTCAGTGAGGTGCCATGTAGTTGCCAGAGGAGAAAGATGTGAGTCACTAGCCAGAACCTTGCTGGTGGGCTATAACCTCATGGTAAAATATAAAATAATAGAAATGGATTAATTTAGGATAAAAGAGCTAGCTAGAAATATGCTTAAGCTATTGGCCAAATACTATTGCAAATAATATAGTTTCTGAGTGATTATTTTGGGTTTGGGAAGCTAGGAACAAACGAGTAGCCTCTACCAACAATTGTACAGGATGTTTTGGCTATCCTTTTTTTGTTTTGTTTTTCAATATGAAGTTGATTATTGTTCTTTCAAGGTGTGTGAAGAATTGTGTTGGGATTTTGACGGGGATTGCAGTGTATCCATAGATTGCTTTTGGGGTTCAGAGGTTAAGAATTTTGACTGCTCTTGCAGATGTCAGAGTTAAATTACCTGCAACTACATGGTCGCTCAGACATACATACAGTCAAA
>NW_026067914.1:10128784-10138226 GCF_014885135.2 Alexandromys fortis | reverse complement strand
CCTTATTTTAAAATACAGCAGAAAGTTTTAGTATATATAAAAAATATAACCAAGATAAAAAGTAAGAAAATTATTTTAATTGTAATGATTAACCAAAATTTTGGTAAATTTCTTAAAATTGGTTCTATAAGATATCATATAATATTTTAGTAATATTTAATATCCTAAGATAACATCATATGAAACTGACAGTTTTTTATGTTTACATTTAACTGGCTTCATAATAAAGCTATTAATAATATACATCAATATTTCTGTAAATGTATTTTTATAATAAATATTCAATTAATCTGTTTATTATATAAATCATAAATAACTTTTCCGTCACAAGTAAATCCAACAAACAAGGATTTGGTTGATAATGGCATAGCTTTTCAATGAAATATTGTAAATTATAAAGACAACACTATATTTTATTATGAGCAAACTATTCTACAGTTAATTTTCATGCTTCTTGTCATGGTGACACCATGTTGCAGTCTAAAATTTCATCCTTGAGAACTTCATAATCAAGCTTCACAAAAGTCATAATTCGTTAAATAAATTTATTATTGGGGTGGAATGCATACCCGGAGATAAATTCAGCCTGTGAGAAGCAAGTTGGATCTGCTTGAATCAAATACTGTGTATAGATAATGAAGTCCGTCACAGCAATATCATTTTGTTCAGTGACATCTGCGGACAATATCAAATTAAACTTTCCCTCTCCAAACACATATCACGAGCTATTTTAATATGAACAGAAAAATAAAATGTACTTTAGACAAGGGTTTATTTTAGTATAAAATTTCTGTTGCAATTTCATTTCTTTCAGTAAGCTTACAATATGAAGGCAGAATGGTGAAACCTGGTATATGTAATAGCAGGCTTAGCTCATGATATGAAATTAGATTCATTCTTTGTGGAGAGACATAAACAATCCCCATTAAAAAAACAAAACAAAAAGAGTTCTTTTCAGTAGAAATTTCCCCATTACAAGCTTGGCATAAATAATAGTGTTGTTGCTTTTAATAATGACATATTCATGTAAAATATAAATGAACACCTACAATTATTTTGACAAGGAAACTTCCTTGCCAAAATAAAGCATGGAATGTTACAGTTGTTTGTTTTACGATTGTCTGAATCACTAAATAGAGCTCAGATTATCCAGAAGTGGTAGTAAACAGACAAGGTGGGAGAAAAATGCTACAGAGACCTCCCTTGACTGTCTTTAATCGACGGTTATTTAGTAGGAGGGAATTGGAGGCTACGTTCCTTAGCAACTAATTGGAATAAAGAAGGTCTATGCTGAAAATAAAATTTCAACTTTCATGTATTACAAAACAGCCAATCTCAGAATAGCACTGACCTTTGCTCATGCAGGCTAAATAGTCTTTCTTGCCCCAGCGTGTACCTGAATGAAAGTATTTCTCACACTTGACATGCGGGTCCTGGGATGAGTGAAACCAGGGCAATAGTTTCCAGAGATTGTATTCAACCCAGATGGCTGGCAGATTAAGAAGGAAAGCTTTTCAATAGCTATTATAGTCAAAACTCTTACCAGGAGAGATGTAAGCCTACTATAATTTAACTATCTGCTTACTGATTAAATTAGAACAAATATATCTATGAGATAAACAATATCATAAATTTAATTTTTCATAAAATGTATTCTTATAAAAAACGTATTAGTCTATCACTATCTCTGTTCAGATAAATTTTTAGGCAGTAATCTTGGTGAGACTTTGTAAGTGGAGCTGCTAACATTTGAGAGAGCTTCTCAGAGCTGCTCTTCAGGATTTTATAGTCTTTTGGCATCCTCTTCCATAATAATATCTGAGGTTTAGGTGAAGAAATTACAATTCAGTTATATTCATTGGGCCTGATCACCACAACATTGTATCTTTATTGTTTGTGTATTACTGCAATAGTCTCTTGACTGTTTCAAAGATAAATTTCCTTGATTAGGGGTGAGAGCTACACTTGTCATTAAAAGGTCAGATGTTTAGAATGCATTTAGGGATTAATGCTGGATTAGTAAACTGGGGGCTGTAGGTTCTTCTCTAAGATCATGTTTATGTGTAAGGGAAAGGCAACCTCAACCCTAAACACAGATATACAGGTGAATAAGGAACGCTGAGAGTAGATAATTAGTCTCCTCGGTGAAGAAGACAGCAATTATCTATTCAAAACGAAATGGTCAGCCATGAAAACATAAATTCAAGTAAAATTGTATATACTGAGCATGTTGTACTTATTTATTTATAAAGCAGTTAATGAAAATGGAGAACACGAATTTCAAAAAAGAAAGGGTTAATGTATAGAATGGTTTGCATAATGAAGGGAGAGGAAGAATAGCAAAAATATATCATAATATTAAAAAGTAAAAGAAACAAGTAAGCATAAGCTCACAAATATTAAAATGTTAGAAGCAAAAGTCTAAGACATACATTTTTCACATGATAATGGATGGAAATTAAGCATTTTGAAAAGATGATTGACTGCCTTCTCTTTTAAAGATAAGATAAATACACAACATGTCTATGGTATCTCATTTTGTGTTCACTAAAAAAATTGAATGTGATCATCACGTTTTTTGGTTTAACTATAGACTTATATACATATATTTAAATACTATGAAGTCACATCAACTACCTTATTTACAAGCATTATGTTGGAAGAAATGATTTATTGCCATCAACAGTGTCAAGAGAAGGTGCTCATTTGTCACATATGGTTGCTTATTTGTTAGTTTCTGACTTCAATAATATGGTAAAAAATCTATGATATTCAAGAAAAGTGGAATAATGGATATATGTAAATTATAACTGTCATAGATTATTGCTAAATTAAATTATTTTATGAACACTTAGAAATATTTTCATAAAATCCACAGATAATAACATAACCAAATTGGAGAAATATTTAGGCACATGCTACTAAATTAAAAGCCAGTTTATTTTAAAATGGTGAGTGTTTAATTGGTGTATTAACCGACTACATATCATATATAATTGGAAACTGCTCTTTTGTTTCCAGCCATTCAGACCCAATTAATCACAAAAGAGCTATATTAATTACAACATGGTTTGGTCAATGACAGAGACATATTTCTAGCTAGCTCTTACATTTTGAATTAAACAATTTCTATTAATCTGTGCATCAGCATGAAGTTGTGACTCACTGGTAAAAGTTCTGGGTGCCTGTTTCCTTCTGAAGCTACATGGTGTCTCTTTGAGTCTGCCCATTATCTCTATAAATCTCTGGATTCCCTGCCTGGATTTATACTACACTGCCATAGGCTGAAAATTTTTTTTTTATTAAATAATGGTAATAAACATTCACAGTATAAGAGGGGAAACCCACATCATCTCCCTTTTCTGTCTAAATAAAAAGAAAAGTTTTAACTTTAACGTAGTACTATTACGTATGACAAAGCAGATATCAAACAATAATTACAGTTACAATATTTTTATCTAATTTATCTTTTATCATAACTAAGGAACACTATAAATATATCTAGTCTTCAAGTCTTTTAAGACCCCAAAAGGACATAATATTACCTAAGTAAAAAAGAAGAGCATTGTAAGCAACTTTCAAAGTTCTAGAATTGACAGAGGCAATTTGCTGCCTGAATAGTCACCCAAAGTAATGTTGGGGAATCCATCTTCAGCTTACATGCCAATATTACCTGGAAGTTATTCCATGATGAAGGAAAACTTTGAAAGGCAATAATGCTAAAAGCTATATAAAATCGGAAGGTCCAGCTCAAGAGGAAACAATAACTAATGCTATATCTAAAGTTGATAAGATGTAATTTATTCAGAGGTTAAAACTAGAAAACATTCTGAATTTGAAGCATATAGCAATTTTATAAACAGGATTCAACTGATTTTTTTGGTCATGACATTAACTGTGACTATATTAAGACATTATTAATCAATGTAGATTATCAACAGTGTGACAATGATAAAGAGTATATGGGCACACTCCTGAAATCCCAATAATCTGAAGTCTGCCAAAGGTAAATCAACAATTCTGCATCAGCTGGGAGTATATAGCTTGCTGAAGCCAGCCACTACTTTATAGTCAGGCCATGTGTGAATTCTTTAAGAAAAACAGAAAGAAATATTAATATGTATGCATATTAAGGTCCAAGATCTGTTATAGACACACTATTGAGACAGTTGTAATGTCCAATTTATATACAGACTGTCTCTCAGCACTTTAGAAAGAAAATTTAGTAACAGTAGAGGAAGTCATTTGAAAGGGTAGAATACAATAATAGTTAAATGATCAATAAAGAAGTATTAAGCTACATGTTTTCATTTGTACACAGTATAAAATATTAAAGTCCTAGTGAAATGGTCCTCCTAAAATCACTAAACACAAGGGAGAACATGAACTTCTGGTCAAGGATTTGACAAGACAATATTTTCTAGACCTAGTGAGTTACTGTTATTAATTTTTTTGGGGGAAAATTGTTACCCTGGCCACTCCATACCATATCACTGTCTAAAAGCTCTCAGTTTCCATGAGTTATGCACAGCCTCCAAGAATTTCTCTTAAGTATAAAAGGAAAACTAATCATAGGGCACAGAAATTTGAAAAAGTGCCTATCTATACGGGTGAGGTAGTACTTAGGGACAACATCTGACATAGTATTTTTCTCTTCTTTTTTTTTGACAGATGATCACTGTGTATGAGGAGAGCCTAAAAGTCTCCACTAAATCTAAACCAAACATTTCTCACAGAAATCCACCTACGTCTGGCTCATGAGTGGTGTGATTAAATAACTTGCTCCATCATTTGCCTTCGGAAATATTCTATATTTAAGTTATAGGCAGCTTCAATAGTTATTTTTTTTTATTTTATGATCCTTCATTAATCTGTATCCTTCATAGAAAGTGAACTTTTGTAGTAAAGTTAAGAAGTTTCATATCTTTATAAAGGTGTATGGTATGTTACAGTAGAAGTACATGTGAAATAATGATATTTTAAATACATTTAATCAATTTAAGTTTAATAATTTAAAAAGATATTAATGAAGTGGAACAACTTTATTAAAATTCTCTTAGAATTGTCAAAAATACATATTGCCTCATTTTCAAGTTCTGATATACTCTTTGTCTCATCAAGGAATCCTTTAAAGCAAATAAAAGCTGCCTTTTTCTTATTTGGCATATATAGGGACCAAATTTATAGGCTCTCATAATTCAAGCCACTTGGAGAAGACATTTTAAATTCAGATATTGTGCTTGGAGTATTAAAAGGTTTGACATAGATAATTCAGCCAACCATGGGAGCAAACACTACTTTCAGAAAAAGACAAGAAATCTTTTCATTCTGGATTCTGATTTAGCGGCTCTATTTACATTTCTTTATCAGTGTGTAGAACTTCTTTATAAGTTTCTTTTTCCTACTTCATAAATGTATATAATGCATACGATTATATTTATTCCATGTTACCTTTTTCACTTTCTATTTCTAATTGATTTGCTTTTTGTTTCGCCCAAGTTACCTTCACCCTACTTTAACACCATTTTATATTTTGTGGTTTTATACAGATTTCCACATCTGTGGTTAACACATAATTGTAATGGCAATGTTGTTTCCACAAGACAGAATCTCATAGCAATCTCCCTCAGTTTGAGACTTTTATGATATATTTATGCTCCTAGAGCGAAACAAACTTCTGCAAGGTCCTTGTCCGTTCACATTTTCTTTTTCCCATTACACTGTCTTTGAATACTATCTGAGTTTTGACTTTTCTGGAAAACTTCTTTACTTCATAATTCTCTTTGTTTATTTATT
Source organism: Alexandromys fortis (assembly GCF_014885135.2). Classification (NCBI taxonomy): domain Eukaryota; kingdom Metazoa; phylum Chordata; class Mammalia; order Rodentia; family Cricetidae; genus Alexandromys; species Alexandromys fortis. The sequence goes on along the minus strand of NW_026067914.1, from coordinate 10,132,430 downwards.
TTTCTTATTGTGTGATGGAACTCAATTATCTATGTAATATTGTTCAAATAAAAAACAATGGGATTCTACCTAAATAAAAATAGTGATAAAAATGTCTGCTGTCATGTAGTTATGCTTTTATTTTCATTGTTATTCTCTACATGAGATCCTCAGCCTACGGAATATACGTTACTGAGTGCCTGAAACAGAGAGGAAGCACATTGATACCTGGCGGTCCCAAGTGAACTGAACATAACATCTGTCTCACATCTGTTTTCCCGTACCTCAGGTCTCTCTCTCTCTCTCTCTCTCTCTCTCTCTCTCTCTCTCTCTCTCTCTCTCTCTCTCTCTCTCTCTCTCTCTCTCTCTGTNCCTCTCTCTCTCTCTCTCTCTCTCTCTCTCTCTCTCTCTCTCTCTCTCTCTCTCTCTCTCTCTCTCTCTCTCTCTCTCTCTGTGTGTGTGTGTGTGAAGTCCCTACAAAGAATTTGTAATGAACTTCTTACTAAAATTCATTCACTTTTGCAATGAGTTTACTTTCTTAACAGTTACTGAGACATGAACCCAAAAGATACTGACCCAAAAGTTTGCTGGCTTTTAGTTACAAGGGATTTGTCACCATGAGAAAATGGTAGGCAAAAGAGAAAAAAGAAAGACTGTGACAAGATATTAGAAAGACAATACTTTTTTTCTTATTGATCATGAATTGCAAAACAGCAACTATTTTCTTTTTTAACTTTAATTTATTTTTTAAACTTCATTTTACCTTCTATCCACTGTACTCCCCACTCCTGCCTCACCTGACATCTCACCTTCCATCCACAACCACTCCTTCCAAAAATAAGGGATCCCATGAAAAATAATATGTCACATTAAGTTGTCACAGGACCAAGCCCCTCACCCCTGTGTTAAGGCTGAGCATGGCATCCCACCATAGGGAATCTGTTACAACAAGCTAGCTCATGTACCAGGGACAGATACTGGTCCCATTGTCAGGTGCCTCACAGGTAGTCCAAGCTTCACCACTGTCTCCCATATATGGAGTTCCTAGTTCAGTCCCATGAAGACTCCACAGTGTAGGTCTAGAGTTCTTGAGTTTCCACGATCTTAGTTCAGCTCTCTCTGTAGATTTCGTCATCATGATCTTGACCTCCCTTGCTCATATATTCTTTCCTCCCTCCCTTTGATTGTAATTCCCAGACCCTGGTCTGGTGCTTGGTTGCAGATCTCTGCATCTGGTTCCTTCAGTTGCTGAATGAAGACTCTATAATGACAATTAGGGTATTTGTGAATCTGATTACAAGGGAAGGCCAGTTCAGGCTCCCTCTCCACTATTGTCAGGAGTCATAGCTGGGGATATCCTTGTGGATTCTTGGGAATTTCCCTAGCACCAGGTTTCTTCTTAATACCATTGTAGCTCTTTTAATTAGTATCTCTCTTTTATTGCTCTCTCTGTCCCTCTCTCCCCTTGAACACCCTGTTTCCCCATGTTCTCTTATTTACCATTTTTGTGTCATAAGAAAATACCACACTCATTCTAGACAGCCTAATGGTGTGATGTGTTATTGTTTTGTTTTCTTTAATAGCATTTTATTTGTGAATATATTATCAGAACTAAAATATAAGCTAAAAATTCTTGCATGAACTACTCTGTAGATTTTAATATCAAAGAAATTCAGTTATATAACAGAGTAAAAATGGAGCTAGATATGATCCTCCCTTGTTACTCATTACATTTCCTTCTATTTCACCTACTAAAGATAAATCTATCCAATTCTCCTATTCACTGTTTAGGCTTAGGACTTGATCTTCAGGATCCCACAAGAATTATCCTGTGCTGTCGAATGTATTTGCAAAGTTGTAAGTACAGGTAATATTGCTTTTCTTCCATGAAAGAGATAAAACATATATCTTAGAAAATTTGAAAAGTTCTAGTCTCAATCCTCCTATATCTTATTCTTGAAGAAAAAAATTTTGATGTGTATGTCAGAATAAGTCAGAATGCTCAAAAGAATTGTATAAAATTTGATTTTTATGCTTCTGATCATTGACGGTCTTTTTAAAGATGATTTAGCCAAACTAGTTTTAATCTATATTTTACTTTATGACTAGCAATATTATCTACATATTTAAAACACCATGATAAAATGCTTTGTTTTAAGCAAAAAAAGTTGGCATATTTTAGAACACAAATAATGACATGAAGAGAGTTTATTTATCTATAATCCTTAGTATCTGTAATTTTTAAGAATATATAGTATTTTACAACTGTGCACAGTTGTTAGTAATCATTTTAAGAGAGTGCTAGTAATAAACATCTTTAAATATTATACTGAATTATTTTCATGTTTTAATTACTTTTATTATTTTTTTTTAAATTTTAAAGGGTTTAATAATCTTTTAAGTTTTATTGCTTAATTAAATAAAATTGACATTAATATATCCTTATTTACAGATGTATCTTGGCAGCCCTAAGTAAGAATTATAATTTTTCTGACACTGTTCCAAAGTGACTTATACTTATGAATATCAATTGTTTCATTTTTCAAATGTTTTATATAAATAAGAATTCTTTGTGTTTTTAGAAAGTAAACAATGAACCAAGATTACATCTCAAAAATAATTGCTGATTTGTTTATATATATTTGTGTACATAAGAACTGATTAAATGTAAAATGAACATTTTATGATTTCGGTAATTCAATAAGTTTAGGTTAATGACTCAGTAGTGTTATTAGATAAGATAAGATAATGTCGTGTTAATAATTAGATGTTTTTAACCTTTGAGAAATTAAACTAGAATAAATAAATCATGTAAAATACTGGACACTTATGTGTTGTTTTATTTCCTCTTCTGATGATGAGATTCAGTACAGTCAGTTTGAAGTTCATCAGAGAAACCAGCTGGTGCTTCCTGTTCCAGTACATTTATGAGCTATATTAATCACGAGGTAGGGAGTATTATGCATCTTACAATTGGAAAGCTTTTGAATTACCATGTGTGCACCAGGCTATACACCTATTTTTAGCTCAGAAACATCTTCTCAATTATCGAATTAATACCTATCAACTACCACTAATCAAGGTCAATGGCTGTAGATACTAGATAACACACAAAAATTTATCAGAGGTGTAGAACAAATAGAAAAGAGACATTCATATTGCAAATTCATGTAGCAATTGATACTAGGAAGAAAAGTTGGGGTATTAGTAGTGATATGGACTTGGGAGGAGCTATATTTTAGAGTCTTATGATTAGATCTCCGTGAGAAATAGCATTGAAATTAAGATCTGCGTGAGGAATAGAATTTTTCTGTCAAAAATGAGCAACACCTAAGGTCATGCTCAACCTCCTTAGCGATCAGGGAAATGCAAATCAAAACAACTTTGAGATATCATCTTACACCTGTCAGAATGGCTAAAATCAAAAACACCAATGATAGCCTTTGCTGGAGACGTTGTGGAGGAAGGGGTACCCTCATCCATTGCTGGTGGGAATGCAAACTTATGCAACCACTTTGGAAAGCAGTGTGGCGGTTTCTCATGAAATTCGGGATCAACCTACCCCTGGACCCAGCAATACCACTCTTGGGAATATACCCAAGAGATGCCCTATCATATGACAAAAGCATTTGTTCAACTATGTTCATAGCAGTATTATTTGTAATAG
>NW_026067914.1:10075549-10127840 GCF_014885135.2 Alexandromys fortis | reverse complement strand
GGCAGGGAACCCTGACTGCTCTTTGGACTGGAGAGGGAGGAGGAGAGGAGTGGTGGGAGGGGGAGAAGGGTGAGAGGAGGGGGAGAAGGGTGGGAGGAGGGTGAGGGAAATGGGAGGCTGGGAGGAGGCGAAAACTTTTTTTTTCTTTTTCTCAATTAAAAAATTAAAAAAAAATGAGCAACAGTGTTCTGTGGCTGGTCCCTGTTTGATGAGTCCCACACATGTCCTATCTGACATCTTTTAAATCATCCTGATGCTTTTCTTTCTAGTTGATGTTAATGACAACTTGCTTCAATAGTAAATTACTTATATGACTGCAAAATATATATGATTTTATAAAGTAACCAAGTATAATTCTATATGTAAGTATCTAAATATATGTAAAAACAATGACATATAAAAACTAAGCAGTTTTGTCAAATCAAGCAAAATTCAATTTTATCTGACAACATGAGGCAACAATAGACCATTTTAATCCCTTAATACTTAGTCAATAATTTCAGCTGTAATATGTCAAGTATATTCACAGTGCTTTTCATCAATCTTTATTGATATTTACCTAATATGTCTGGGATCATTAATGATTTTATGTACTTATTGATGTTTATTGTAGATTATTTTATACACACAGAATGAATTATTTATTTTGCATTAAATTGCTGGTATCACAATTTAGAATTACAGAAATTGATCATCTTAAGTTATAGATGTCACAAGCCCTAAAATTAACCTGTCAAGGTTACATTTGATGTTTAAAGATTTGTATGCCTTCTAGATATTTGAGTAGATAATTCATTGTTTCATTTTCTTGAAAGATAGTAACAGTTGCATTTTGTTTCTTATGATTTAATTCTTCTAACAACAAAATCAAGGAAAAGTCTGACTCTCTGTGCTTTAATCTTGGTCTCACACATACTACTCCTCCCTGTCTGAGGATCACTTGACCACATTTGTACCATTTTGTATAATCTAGAATCATTTTTTTTTCTGGTACCAACTAATGAATGACCTAATCCACTATCTTATTTCTCTAATTGAAGGTCTTATTACTTCTTGGTTTTAATTTATAAACCTCAAGAAAAGTGGGCATGTAGGGAAATTATCTTCTTATTATGCCTATTTGAATTGGAGAAACATCTGTAAATAGATGATAAATATGTCCAACAAATAAGTGTAGTAAGATTGAAGCAGTCTCAATAGAATCCTTTATGGAATATCAAAGTAGCTAATTTTATTTTACATGAGACTCATGGTCATATAAAATGAAAAGTTGTTTATGAAATGTTACACTGAATCTAAATTGATGACCTACATGTTTATAAAACAAAATAGCAAAAAATCTTCTATAAATTTAATCTTTAATTTTATTTATTTCTTGGTTATTCTTATTATTTGTTTAGATCCATTTAAAAATGAATTTTAAAACAACCATCAACTTGTCCCTTATATTCCTATCTATTTACATACAACAGTGTCTATGTCTAAAACTGTGGATTTTGCATTACAGATTAATGCTCATAGGAAAAATGGGTAAATATTAAATTTCAAAGTCAATGATATGTCTATATATAGAGTTAAATTATATTCAAAGTAGAACATTGGTGAATGGTTATAGATAAAACAATAAGTCTTTATGTTCCATGAATTAAGGAGGGAATTATAAATGTGATAGATATAAATCTATGATTTGAAGGTGGCTTAAAGAATATTCAGGATATGTTTGTTGATTGAAGGATACAATTACTAATTCATTCACAGCATTTTATGAAAATGATACATTTATCATTACATTTGCAAAAGTGAAGATTTTAACATGCTTGGGACTGTATGTTAAAATACTGTTTTCTTAATGCCATAATAACCATATGGTATGAAAATCACTTGCCTTTATTTAAAAATATCTGTAATTGTCATGGTAAAAAATAAGGCAGTTTGACCAGTCATCTTAGATAAAACATTCTGAAACGCGTGACGCAGAGAAAACCTTCCCATTCAAGCATACATCATGTCAGGTATAGCTAGTTCCTTAAACAGTGATGCAACAATTTACTTAACCATTATTTTACTGGTGTAAGGAATGGCGCACTCATTATATGTGGTATTTTTTACAATGCCCATAGAAACACTAGTGTGTGACTGGCGATGTAAGGAAACAGAAGAAAGGTCTTGCCTATTGTTCACATTACCCTGCATTAAATGCTCTATATTGAAAATCAGCATTTTGTTTTTCAGTAACTTCATATCAGAGTGCTTTTCAAAAAATAATTCTACTTTCCCCCATTATAAATTATAATAACTGAAAACATAAATAAAATAATCTTCCTACAATACAAAGATTTTCTACTAGATTATTTTGTACAGAATCTATTTTTAAAAAAACACATGTTAACCAAGAATAAATAGGAATGTATATAAATTAGTAAAATTTAATGGAGATGTTCAAATTAGGAAAACAACGTAAAAGAAAGCTGAAACTCAGGGACTTCTGGAAATCAGTAATTGAGAACTATTTGCATATAATTATGTACTGCACCTAGAAGGTAATGAGGCTTGGAGTAGCGTTAACTTGTTGGCAAGAAAATATGTCTATTTGTATCTTTTAGATTTTTTTTGATAAAAAGTGAAAATTAATGCAAATACTGAGAGTGAGAAAAAGTTGAGAAGTTGGTTAAAACAACAGAGTTCCAAGGATTTGAAAAACCTATGTGCTAGTACAATAAGAGGAATATGTGGATGGATTTTTGAAATACATGTTGTAATCATGTAGTTTGACTCATAATCAGATCTACAAGCAAATATTAACACTGTGAATAAGAATAATTTTATAAGCTGGGCAGTGGTTGGGCATTTGGGAGGCAGAGGCAGGTGGATCTCAAGGCCAGCCTGGTCTACAAGAGCTAGTTTCAGGACAGGTTCCAAAGCTACAGAGAAATCTTGAAACCCCCCCCAAATAATAATTTTATACTATTTAATGTAATATTTAATATTAGCAATCATTTTTTGATTCTGCACTTTAATTCTGATAGATTATGTAAAACAGAATTCTTAGTTGAAAAAATTGGTACCGCAAGAAGGGGAGAAGAGAAGGCTGTTATATTCTTGTTAATACATTTGATGAAAGAAATTATTGCAAAGGTGAAGGAGACAAACACATGGGCAGTTGTCACTGACTCATATTTCTTTGGACCAACCCCCTTATGTTAGTTAAACTCTTTTTCTTTTATTTTAAATTTACTTAATAGATTACTATATTTTAAAAATATGTAATGACTGTAGTATTATTGCTGTAAGTTCCTTAAGTTAAAATTAAAGATACTGTCATTCTTACAATTCCCTGTAGATGTTGCCTATATTCTGCATAATCAAGATAGCCACAGGTACCTTATTACTAGTACAGCAAAATATCCTCAAAGGCATAATAATATCACTTACATCTTTCTAATAACCAATGACCATCATATTGTAATTAGAGCTCACTCAGTAGAGATCTTTCATTCCTGGTAAACCTAGTCAACTACCCATTACTGTTGAGGGTATAGGTTCTAAGGATCAAACTCATACTGCTGTTTTCTTAAATTGGTATAATTTTTGTTACATTCTAAATATTTATCCACACAAATAGATATCAATGTAGCCCTCACCCCTCAACAAAAATGTTTTTTCTTTACAAAAGACAGAAACTATTACACTAAGTCAAAGTGCAGAAAATAGTTGACTCTGAAGTGGCTAACCCCACGTGATAGATCTCTGATGTATACCTAAGCATCACAGAACATCGTGTGATAGGGTTAAAGATGATTGGAAGAGCTAGAGAATTGCTGCTTGAGAACAGTATTTTCTATATATGACGAGCAAGTTATTCCCAATAATTTGCAAGAGCATGTTTCCCAAAGTATGCCTGAGACACACTACTATATAGGGGAAATGTCATGAGGCCCCCACCAATAGGTGAAGAGATTCAGACAATTATTTGCTGTGCAGGGAGAGAGACTCAAGTATTTTCCCCAAGTATAAGAATTCTGATAGGTTGCCAATCACATACATATGTATAAGTGCTACATTAAATGCACTCATCAGACTATATGTGTGTATGTGTGTCTGCATGTGTGTGTGTGTGCATATAAATACATGCCGATGTAACAATAAGAAGAAAAGAAAAGGTCATGAATTTGGGAGGGGATGGGCGGGACAAAAGACAATTTATAAAAGGAGGTGGAAGGTTGTCCATTATGTAAATATGGTACTCATTTATGAAATTCTCCAGGAAAATTTCAAAAGTTGCACTATTTCTGTTATCTATCATGCTACAAATAAACATGTTAATATTATATTCAAAATAGATGGCTTCATTATGTAATATAAGATGAAGATCATATATCCCCAAATTCTTCCGTATCACCCTTTTATTGCTATTAAACAAGGTTTAGTGGCAGAATACAGCAGAAGGTGCTGGGTTGCTTTTATTATTATGTTTCTCTATCAGTCTCTAGAGAAAGTATTATGATCAATAGTAGTTATTGTTCTTGAAACTATATTACCTTTCTATTTCTAATAAAATATTATCTAAAGTGTAGTATTATTTGAAAAGTATCCAGGAAATAGCTGCAATAATACAAAGGGGTATCTGCTTTTCATCCAAAGTCAGGAAAGTAATTACAGAGTTTAATGTCCATGCTAAGTCTCTGATGACTTCCCTCAGTGATATTTTTCTTTTCTAAATTGTGAAAATGATTTGACATTTTATCAGTTAGAAAAGATATTAGTGGTCTTTGATTTAATAGACATGAAAAATTTCTTCACATACATTGAAAAGTTCTCTGTGGACGAGGGTAACAGTTTATAATACATACTTTTGAGGTATTTTAGAATATGTAAACCAGACTTTCTGAATTGTTCGGTTATTCCTTAAAATACTGAAGGTGACAAGCTATATGCCACAATCTTGGGAACAGCTTTTTATTTATTTGAGGTTAGAATATAATTAAAATGCTTCTCACTTTTCTTCCTTCTCATATACCACTTCCTGCTCGCCTTCTAATTCCTGTCCCCTTTTTTCATTAGTTGGCAATGCATTGACTCTACATTACATAATATTCTTACATTGCACTCAAAATCCTATTTAAAACACACCTATTTATCATTATTTTAGAATAATGAAAGAGGATATAATCTTTCCTTCTCTAAACTATCTCTTAAGCCCTATATTTAATGTTGTGAATCAGTAGTGTGTGTGTGCATTTATGTTTTTGCTTGTGTATCTGCGTGTGTGTATACATGTGTCTGTGTCTCTGTGTGTGAGGTCGTGTCTTTGAATATATGTGCTTGTCTGTATGTATGTATGTGCATGTATATGCATACACATTTATGCTTGTGTGTGTATGTATAGACGTCTTTGTGTGTCTCTGTGTATATGCCTGGTTTGTCTTGAGTGTTGTATGTGCTTACATGCATATGTATATGTTGGTCTTGTTATATTTTGTGCATGTAAATGTGTGGGTAGTGTGTGGGATATTTCCATGGTTAAATATACAAATTCCCAGACACTTTAGATTATCATTAGGTAAAAAAAAAAGAAAGAAAAAAAACCTAACATTACAAAATATTTTTATGTTATCCAAGGAAACAGTCGGGATTATGTACAGAAGTACATCTAGGAATCCAGTATAATTTGCATGAAAGTTAGACAGAAACTACCCTAAATTTAATTTTAGCTTTAAATGAAATGCCAACATTTTAAAATTGTTATTGAAAAGGAAGTGCTATATTTTAGTCTGCATTTAGAAAAAAATGAAATTACAGGAAAATGAGTGACATCTTGCCTCTGAATCTAAACAAGAAACTCCAGCTTTTTACATATTGTCGCTGTGTTTGATATATGTCATTTTCAAATCAAAATGCATGTAGCTAAAAAATAATCCACAAATATAAAATGAAAACAGTGGAAGGAAAAAATATAAAAAAATAGCACTTGATTTTCTGAAATACAAGATCCTGTAAAGGCATATGTAATCTTTCTAGGAAAATGATTCGGTAAGAATTTGAATAAAGCAAAGGAAAGTAAACAAAAGGGTTTTTAGCTGTTTGCTTATCAAAATTTGCTAAAAGTCTAACAATTGGGTGAGTTATATGATAAATTGATTTTGAATTGAACTTAGTACCTCTTTTCTTCCATCTAGTACATCAGGATAAAAGTATGTGCCAAAACAATTAATTCTGGCAGAGCATAAAAAGAATATTGAATAGCTTGCTATGGCTGCTGATAATATCTAAGAATAAAAATGTTGATATATTATTTGAGAGCAACAGACAGGATCTGAACGGGAAGGCCTTATCAGCTGTCATCTTAAGAAAATCGAATCTATTCAGGAGTCACCCATAAATGGAAGTCAGTGTTCATTTTGAGGAGACTTAAATAACTAGGCACACATTCTTGAAAAGCCATTGACTAAGATTTGTTAGGTAGTTTATTAAAGACTTGGAACATGAAGGCATTTAAAAAGTTAGCTTAATGCATCAGTAAAAAAGGTGAGAGTTATAGAAGGGGTGGCCTTTTGGAGAAAGTCTGTCACTGAAAGGCAGGATTTAAGTTTCAACATCATTACACAATTAATTCGTTTTTTCTTATTCTTTAATGTACAGCTGGCAATAAAATTGTTGGAATCATTGTTATTTTTTATAACATGGAAAGGCATTCATATACAAGAATAACTCCAGATATAGTACTGTCTGATTTTACTGTTAAAACACACTCTCAAAGGCTTTCACAGGACAGTGAGATAGAATGTAAAAATAAGTAAGTATATAAACTAGAACAAAAGAAATTATGAAGAACAGGCTCTCATCACTATAAATAGTGGCAAGGACAGCTCTTGGGAGCAGTGAGACTCCAGATCCTGAATTTCTTGTAATCCCCTGATCTGAGTGTCTACAGCTGCTCTGAGCAGAGACCTTCAGGAGTTCCTGATTGCAGGAGAGTGGTTTCTGGTGGGTTTGGCTGGGGCGTGGCTACCTCTATATAATCTGCTCCTGAACACAATAAAGGGACCATTCTTGGAGAATTCAAGGATGACCCGTGTCGCTGTCTCTCTGTCTGTGTGTTTTAAACTCCAGCCCCCTTGCCCGAAGCTCGTGAACTGGGTGCCAGCGCACAGATCACAGAACGGGGGGAGCGGTGCGCGACAGACAGCCCTACTGCATTTTACTTTGCGTGCTCTAAAGAGAACAGGTACCATACAGAGTACTATGTGGCCACTGCTTATTATCTAACACTGTGCCCCAGATTCCTTAGTAAAACTACTTTTAGATATTCATATTTGTGGTACTTAGATTGATTATACTTATTCTTAAATAAATTGCAAATACCATGGGGACAGCCAGGCGGTGGTGGCGCACGCCTTTAATCCCAGCGTTCGGGAGGCAGAGGCAGCTGGATCTCTGTGAGTTCGAGGCCAGCCTGGTCTACAAGCGCTAGTTCCAGTGACAGGAACCAAAAAAAGCTACGGAGAAACCCTGTCTCGAAAATCAAACAAACAAACAAACAACAACAACAACAACAACAAAAAAACATGGGAACAAAGCATCAACACCAGCACATTCATATGCTGTCATTTTATAGCTTTTGAATTGATTAATCTCTTAATTCACATCTAATTTTGCTTCCAAAGAGAAGAAATTAATAATTCATTAATCCAAACAATCGTTCAATTTGTTAGAATATTACAAGAATATTTTGAATATTCTCAACAAAAATTTTAAGTTGTTGGAAATTAATACAAATAGTAATTTGTTTTTTATCAGAATAGTATGTCATTCCCACAGAAAAAAGTTAAATGTATACAAAGTAATGCAACCTTAAACCTGTATGTTTCTACTTATAAAATAGTAATAAAAATATTAAAATTTAGTGTATACTTAATACTTTGACATCACCCGAATTTTGGATGATTTATTTATATGCCACTAACATGTTTTTGAGGTGTATTGATTGTAAGGGCCCATTTCTTCTTTCCGGACTGTGACGAGATGCATTTCTTCATTCTTGTGTGGACAAGCCCCTATTAATTTTCCTGGACATAAGAACAATATCTTTTACAAATTATAGTCATTTCAGTATTTTAGTTCTGTGGTTTCTACTTATATCTTAGATAATGAGAGTCACAACGTTTTTGGTTGTTGAGCACTTCTGAGCTCCATTCATAGTATTAGAGATGAGTAGTCTCAGTCATATATAAATTAATTTGTTAGGTTAGCCTATTACAACTTAATACATCTGAAGGTAGTAAAAATTATAAATATTTCAAAACAATGATCAAAGCATACATAAATACAGTATAGTATAGCATATAGCCTCAGTCAAAAATGTGTTCTATCATGCCTATGTTTCATACCAAATCTTCCAAAATCATCCTCATGTTATATAATGGGATTTAAGCTACAATAATTGAACATGAATTTTCAAACCAAACTTTCTGCAATTTTGCAATCTAGTCTTCTCAGAACCAGAGATTCCTTACCATTCATTCTTTTATATTAAAGGTAAATTTACCAGGATCAGGACTTTCTTTAAAAGAGCAATTTATACTATAAACTTCATTATTTTTTCCAATAAAATTGTTCCCTTCATCTCATTACTTAACTCAGTGAGGAAAACCATATTATATTAGTCAGCAACATGCTTTCAACTATGTGTTCTCAGAAATAAAATGCCCTCAGTATTCATTTACTTAAACATAAAACATAGGGCCTGAACAATGACTCAGCAATTGAAACCACTTGATATTCTTGCAGAAGACACATACTCACTGGTCATTCAGAAAACCATTCTTTACTCTAGTTTCAGCAGATCTGATATCCTCCTATGACCTCTGTGGTAACCATGCACACACCCAGTGCACATAGCAGTCTTTAGGAAAAATACACAGACAGGAAAATATTAATCGCGTTTTCAGATTTTAAAAGGCATTATTTGGTTAATAATAAATTGTATAAAAAGTAGCAGGTATGATGGTTTTTATATTTTAAATTGTTAATAATCTGTCTCATTCACACCACATCTACTTTTTCATTTATTAAATTAAAATATAATTATATGATATCCTGGTATCTCCCATTACTGTAGGACTTGCTCTTACTCTCTCAAATTCATCACCTTTATTTTTTTGTTTTAATTATCTTGTGTGTGTGTGTTCTAGATAGATCTACATTGATTGATCGATAGATATATATTTAGGTAGATAGATATGTAAAATACAAGTATTTGTTAGTATTGCTATAGTATGTGATTTCAGGAACACCCACTTGGTATTAGGTACCTAATTAGCAGATACATCGCTGGGGAAAACTAACTCTCCCTCTCCCAGCAGTCATTAATTACTAGTATTTCTTTTTCTAAGGATTTATTCCCAAGGAGCCTTTTGTCTTTCTTATTATCAGAGTTAAAGAGACTATAGCCAGCTTGGGCAGGGTAAACATGGCTCTCGTAGGCGTTGCTTTTCTCCTATTTCCCTTGTGTTGCTAGAATCCATTAGGTTATATCCTGAAAGCTGTTCTGCCCTCTCAAAAGGCCAAGGTAATTTCTTTATATGTGTGTCAAGCTAGAGTAACTTAGGAATAAGGAGTCACAGTTGAGAAAATAACTGGACGAGATATAGGCTGGTCTGTCGGGCATATGTTTTTACTAATGATGCTCAAGAACTCAGTCAATTGTAGTTAGTGCCAACCCTGGGCAGGTGTGCTGAGTTATAGACTAAATAAGGGAACAAGCCAAGAGAAGACGGCCAACATGCAATATTCTTCTATGGCTTACGCTTCAGTTTCTGCCTCTCTGTTCCTGTTATGACTTGCCTTAGTGATGTACTATCACCTTGAAGTGTAAGATAAAACAAATAAATTTATGTCTCAGGTGATTTTGGAAGTGATGTTTTGTCAAAGCAAAAACAACTTTACCTTAGACAATATGATCTATGGTATAACAGTTTCCTCTAAGAGTAGAACATTCAGTCCTGTAGGGAAGTTTCTTAAAGAGTTGGTAAACAATTCAGAATAGTTTCAGGAAATCCCTGAAATTGGCCATATTCACTATGCCCCTCCCTGCCAGAATAAGCAATAAATAAGCTGAGAATCCCTTTCAGACAAGAGAGGCTTCAAAAGACTCATTAAAAACTATTTGCTAAGAAAATGCTGAGGCCAGACCAGTTAACTGGATCACTGAAGCAAAAACAAGCTGAGTTACCTAACAGAGTTTTATACCAAATGAATCATTTGGAAAGTGTACTCTCTACTGCTGGGCTGCCTGCTGTTAGGGTTCAAGAGAAGCTCCCATAGAAGACCAACAATCTCTTAAGCAATTACAAAAGTGTTTTATTAATTCCAGTGATGGGGTGGGAATTGGTGATCCCCAGAGAAGGTCGCACACTTCTTTTAAGCAGAGTTAGAAGAATTCCAGAGAGGAGGATTAATCAGGGACTGATTGATGAAGGAAAGATTAGTGTGGGGGCTGATTGGTGGAAGGTCCTAGTGGTTCGGGACCTTCCAACAGCCAGGTAGGGAAAGCTATCTTTAGTCTGCAGAAGTCTGGGTGCTATCTGCTGAGCTAGCTTCGGGGCTTTGGGTGCCAGCTGAGCTAACAGAAGGACTTGTGGGGATGCTTGCTGATGGTCACCCATAAGTTGTGGTTTTCATGAGACGACTGCTCAACTCTGTCCCATTCTAATGAAGTGAAAATAAGGTCTGGTCTTTGTCAAAGATCTGGTTTCCTGCTCTGCCCCACCCCAAGCCTTCTCACCTGCAAGCTGTGAACTATGCTCCAGTGACCTAATTTAGTGAGCTGTCTGTCACTCATGCTGAGGTAGGCTCCGGTAAAACAAGTGTCTTTGAGTAATTTCTGCTCTTATAAGCAATCCCTCATTCATTTGCCCAGGAGTAACCCTAACACAACTCATTGTCTCACCGAGTTGAGCTTCAGAGCTATGTTGTGAAATCCCTATGTAGGAGGAGTAGATGTGTGTATAGCGTCTCCCAGGAAAATTTATGCCATGCAACAAAATGCCACTATTGCACCTTTAAGAATATCTTGCAATACTGATCATTGTTTTGTTCATAGGTGTTAGAGCTAGTGGGGCTAGTGCTTGTTCATCTCTATGTGTAGCTTCCTTAGCACCTCCTGCTACTCTGATACATAGTATTCAGGGATGAGGCTTTCAACTCAGGCTGACCTTGAATAATCCAAGTTGTCTCTCTGGAGTACATGATGTCCTCTGCCATAAGATTTACCTTAAACTGAGTGGAGACAGACAAGAGTAATAGCTGTTATGATTTAATGAGTCTTTTGTACTCTGATTGACAATTAGAAAACTCAAAAGTAGATTTTTAAACATGCTTAGTGCTGGGATTTTTATAGATAGTCTATGGAGACAAATTAACCAAAATTGCTTAATTTCATTATATATATGTGTGTGTGTAATATTTGTAATTTTATTAATATAAAATATTAAAATTTCTTAAGGAATGTTCAAGCTAGCTTGATGTTTCTACTATATGCATATGAATGCTTCTCTTTATATTCATCATCTCATACACAGTTCTAATGTTCTGGAGAATTGTCAGAAGTACAAAATCCCCTCATGAATGAAGATTCTCACTGTATTATAGGGAAGAGAAAGATGTCTTATCTGCTCAGAGTATATTTGGCACTTGCACAGGACTAGAGTTCTATTAGCAATAGTCATGCCCAGTGACAATTACTGCCTGCGACTCTAGCTCTAAGGGGATAAAGCTATTTGACCCCTCTAACTTCCAAAGACACCTGCACTTACATGCATATACCCAGCACAGATATAATGCTCTAGAGCCACATATATGTACCTAAAATTATACCTAGTATCCGTACACACAATCAAAAATAAAGAAACCTTAAGTTTCTCAAGTTATAAGTTGTATGAATTTAATTAAACCTCATGGCTAGAGTGAAGGTGCTGGAGTCAAACTACTAGGCAATGTGTATAAACGCAGGTAATTTTTTTCTGTTATTTAAGCGCACTAAGCAGACAAAAATAACACTTACTAGACACCTGAGAATCACTCTTATTTGAGAATGTGACTGTGGGCCCATATTTCATACAAAATATTTACAGGCAGGCTCACTGGCCACTAGGCAGCTGCAATCCTGCCAAACAAGCGAGATAGCCACCTAACAAAGGCCAGGATGTATGGGTCCTTCTCCTTTGTTAAAAGGTAGCTCGCCTCCAAAGCTGGTGACCTAAGATGCAGGTGTTAGGCTAGCCCTGCATCCCCAGGAAAGAGAATATTAATGAGTATCCACCTTGGTTTACCTGGGAGATAAAAGGTGTTTTATATAATAAACGTGGGTAGATCTTCAGGAATGGAGGAAGCCTGAGATGCCCTTCCCATATGGCTGTGTGAACTGTCTCATTATTTCTCATGTCTCCGAACAGGTCGAGTTAGGGGAAAATAGTTTAGATGTTGGGGCTTACATAGGAGGTCCAAGAGAACCCTTGTCTTTATTTGGCAATCCTGGTTAATTCTAGTTAATTAGAACTTTATTGAATGACATATATTTCAAAGGAGAACAAAACCATTTTCTTATCAATGCAGTAGCTGAATGGGACTTGCTTCTTATGCAGGAATTAAGGAATGTACAAATGGTCATGGCACTGAAATTCAACAGTTTCTCTTATGGTCTCTACTCCATATATGAAATAACATATAAAGCTTACATGGAAGGTGGCCTATGCAGGACTTCTTACGAGTGTGAGGGAGCAGACATGGAAACCACTTGCTCAAGAATCTTTCATTATTAGAAAAGATGCCAAGTAAGCAATTTATTTCACTCTGCCCTGAGGAATTATTTGAAACTGATGTGTAGAGAGAGAGTAGGGAGACTCAATGACGCACACGTAGACAACATTTTCTAAGTTCCCCTTTTAAATATTATCTTCAGAGGACAATGGTTTCCAAAGACCAGCTGCAGATCTGAACCATGAAAAGAACTGAAGGAAAAATAATGAATAAATCATAGAATTTGTTGACACTTTGATTAATGTCAGTTAATTTTGTAGGGTAATTAAAAGAAAATGAAATATTAGCTTTTAAAACGATTTGTAATAAAAGACATCTTATCAAATATTTTACCCTTAAATATCATAAAAGAGTAAAGGTAATGTGTGGTTGGTTACAATTTTTTGTTAGGTTTTTATTGCTATGAAGAGACAGCATGACCACGGCAGCTCTTACAAAGGAAAACAATTAATTGAGTGGACTTGCTTTCAGTTGCAGGGGTTTAGTCCTTTCTCATCCTGGTGGGGAGCATGGTGGCAGGATGACAGACAGGGTGCTGCAGGAGTAGCTGAAAATCCTACATCTTGCAGGCAACTGGAAGTCCACTAGTCAGCCAGGCATTGAGAGCAGCTAGAGTGAAAGAGACCTCCAAGCCCTCCCACCTCCAGTGACACACTTGCTTCATCGAGACAATGCCATTATAATTTACCTGATACCATTTGGGATATTGTAAAAACATTCCATTTCAATATGTCATCATAGAGCTTCATTTATAAAGACTTGCAAAATAGGGATATATGTTCAGAATATTCACTTATTTAACTGTTGGAGTTTTTTGAGTGACGGGCTGTGTCTTGTCTTAGGGCATGACTTTTTGTTCATTTTCCATAACAATCAGGTAAAGCTAACTTCGGAGCAGGGAAACAGCAGGCATCCATTGTACTCTCTACCCCCACAGAGCAGCAGTAGCCCACGCTAATCCCAACTGCTCAGGGTCATTTACCATCCAGATGGTGACTTCCCCAGTGCTTACTGTGTTCTTACTTCAAGCAGTCAAACAGCTGGTATTGGTCTGTTGGTGGATGCAAAATTAAATCTGATGTGTCACTCTTGGAAACACTCCTCTTCTGGAAATTATGATTTCAAAAAAAAAAAAAAAAAAGTACCTAAAATGTGAAAATGGGGAACATGTCTTTGATCTAGGTAAGTAAATATTGGTGGGTTATTGAACTCTTATTTGCAAGCCTGTGTTTAATAAGACAAATAATAGTTGGAGATTTTACATCTGGGAACATATTCCATATCCATTCCTTGAAAAACATTTTAAAATCTGTAGTATTTTTGTAGCCAATCTTGCTTAAGAAAAAAAAAAAAGAAAAACAATATTCTATGCTGAGATTTTTTTCTATCAAAGCTTACCCTTGATTTCACATAATTTTCAAAACAATAGGGCTTATAGAAAGCATTTTCTTCACATCATTATTTATATTTAGGAAAAGAACACGTAAGTCTTTAATTTTGCAGCTATATTTCTCAAATATACAATATATGACAACCATTAGTACTTACCCTTTAATATCATATTTGAACTTGATACTACCAAAATGTTTTAGATTAATTCTTAGCTATTTGAAACCACCTGTAATTGCTATCATAACACACAGTCTTATTTCCTAGCTAAGTAGAAAGTAATTTAGCTTCCTAAATTGGTTTAGAACAGAGCTCCTCATACCATTCCTGCTACCAATTCTCATAAGGATGTTTCCATGGAGGGTAGACAAGTCAGTCACACGTGTGCTGAAATTTTATTCTTGAATAATATTGCAATGAACATTTCTAAAGTTGAAAAGAAAGCAGAATTTTCTTTGGGAAAAGTCTAACAAGGAGGCAATTATAACACAGGCCTTTAGGGATTGTGGTGTGGGGGCACCGGAACTAGGACTGGCCCTTCGAGCTGCCATAAAGTAGA
This sequence comes from Alexandromys fortis, assembly GCF_014885135.2. Lineage (NCBI taxonomy): Eukaryota > Metazoa > Chordata > Mammalia > Rodentia > Cricetidae > Alexandromys > Alexandromys fortis. Next base: position 10,113,076 of record NW_026067914.1, on the reverse strand, counting down.
ACCTAGGTGCAGACAATCAGTACATCAAACAATTCCTTGACGAAGTCCTTTTCCTTCACGGGGGTCTGATTTTCAGTTGGTGACAATATCAAGAGAAAGATTCAAATAGACTTTGACAAATTTTAAGAGCTAAATATGGAAAACAGTGATTCCCTCCTGCAAAGGATCAGAGTATAACAAAGCATTTTTGATGGCCATGTGAAGCTATGGTTAAATATTCTGAAGAGAGATAAATGTGGTAAGCAAAACAAACAAAAACTTAAATGGAATTTCAAGCAAAACACATAATGCATGTCTAAGTAGCATAAACATACACAGTAGCATGAATATCATTGAAATGAAAGTCATGTATATTTCATGATATATTATTTAAAATCTTGTTATATACATTATAATATAATATACACACTCTAGTACAAAAGAAATGTGAACATTTAGAGGTTCTCATTATACACAATGATAATATGATAAAACATCTAGGGAAAGACATTTAACATTTATTGATGAGGTTAAAAAATATACAAGTCATGTGAGAAATAAATCTATTTGGGCATTTACACAACACACACATACATATTTATATATGTATGCATGCATAACCTCATTCATCCTGAGTTGGAAATGCCCCAGTTTCTAATAAATAAGTAGGCAGGAAACTAAACTGTAAAATATCCAATGAAATGTAATATTATTCAGCAATGTTTTCAGTTATAAATCTTTTAACAACATGAATATAGTTCATCACATTTAATGAAAAGTTCTTGAAAAGATGCTTCATACTAAGTCTTATAATTATAAGAAGGTAAAACAAATGGAAAATAAACTATGTATGAGAATCAGAAATGTGGTATACTTAAAGTTGCATAAAGAATAAAGTTAGATTTTAAACATCATTTTTTTCTAATGGAAAACTATAGTTTAAAGTGATTATATAGTACCTGAATTCATTAATTCATTATAGGTCTTGAATTAGGAGAGAGGTACACTGGAGGGCATTTTCGATGCTGTAGTGTGTGCTCTATTGACTGAACCCTTTTCATTCCTAAGATACTAGATCTTGTTTTTTTTTTTAATGTAAAAACCTTGCTTTATAAGAGTAAATTACTGTACATTTATTTCTAGAACAGTAAATCTTTGCAAAACAACACGTGTTTACTAGCATTGGTAATGCATATTGATACAAATAGTATAGTGTCATCCATAGACACGGCGTGTGGTTAGGATTTTAAGCACTTAAATGTAAGCCCAGCATTTAGAAGGCAGAGCCAGGTAGATTTCTGTGAACAGAAGTCCAGTCTGCTGTACAACACAGTGTATAAAAGTAAGCCAGTGATGAATAATGGAACCTCACTTCAAAGAAAAAAAAATTAAACTTAAAAAAAATAAAATAAAAATAGTAAAATTCTGCTTCTAGTCACCAAATTACTTTGGGAAAAACTATGGCAACGGCATTAAAATCGAAATGGTAATTACATAATTTTAAGGCACATCTCTTGGTATCTATAAATGAATATTTTTATTTTAATTTGATATGTCAAAAAGACCTTTACTGTGAGATACTTATATTTAGGTTAATTGTCAATTCATAAAATGACCTTAAGGAAAAGATGTGCCTGCAGACAGACTTAAGACAGATGGACTTTTATGGATTTGAAAGAGCAGCTTAATTTTGACAATAAAATCTAATAGGAAAGAAAATGGGATGAATTGCTTCTTTAATATCACTAATTAGGTTTATGGTAGAAATATTAATGTTACATTCATATTAATAAAATATTACTCAGTTTTACAATTCTAAGATGTTAGTTATATTAAATTGTTAATGTTATTTGCAACAATAATGTTAACTATTTGTAGTATAAATATCCAAATCAAAGGTAAATATAGAATTCTCCTCAGTAACATACAACATTGGTTAATTGTACCTTGGTTAAATTCAGCGAAAGTAGACCGTGGTTCTGAAAAATGGGCAAGTATTCCCTCACTGGTCTAACCAAGGTGACTTTTGGTGTCATTTGACACTGCTCTATTCTTCATGATTTCATGAAGGAGTAGAAATGGGAAACTAAACAAAAATAACACTGGGAGGATGAAGATGATTTTGCAAAGGGGAGGTTTGGAGGTATTCTCATTTTGTTCTGCCTAGATTTGGGGAAAATCAAATCAACAGGAAAAAAAGTGTGAAAGATGTCTGTGAACCTGATTTTCCTTTTCAAGAGAGATAACCAAATGACATGAAGTACTTTCAGAGATCACAGCTTGTCAACACATCTTAGTATGAACTTGGTTGATGATCAATATTAAATTGAGCAAACTTTCAGAACTGCATTAAAAAATGACAAATACTTACAACCTGAATAAATCTTTAAAGTGTAAGCAAAGATCTATGTGCATAACTTATGCAGTAATGTAAAATGTACAGAGAAAGATTGAAGCACTATTGCCACTTTAACAAGAACAATATCAAGACTGAAAAACACGGAACAATCTGGTAATACACAATTTCTCAAAACCAGTTAAGCATTTCCAGACAAAAGCATGACACTGTTTCTAGTTGAAGTGGCATGTGGTGATAAATGTCAACAAGAAGAATTCAGGGGAAAAAAAGCAAACATTAATCATCATTAAATGAGGACAAGGAAAAAAAAATAGAACATTTTAATGCCTTATACCCCACATGAATAAAAATCTTCTCTCAGAAACTTATATGGTGACAGCACGTTTTAACATGTACACAGCAGACACATGAGCACATCCACACCCACATACAAACATAGAAAAAAACAAAACAACAACATCAGACCCACCCCAAAGAAATCCCAAACTACTGGTAGAAAGACCATTTCTTCTTATCATTTCTTTGAAACAAAAATTACTGAGACTAACAAATTTTTAGTGTAGCCAAAACAATACTGAAAAATATTAAAATAGTCTTCTGATCATGTTAGATTATCCAAAATATTACAAAGTTTCATTAATTAAAATGAGTACAATATTTAAGAAAAAACTAGGCACAGTCATCAGAAATAGAGAAGAAACAGTTTACTTGCATCTTCAAACATTGATTGGCACTTCGGAAGAGTCATTTCTATGAAGACAAAAAAGAAATAAACAGAAAAACTAGATATTCACATGGACATAAATATATCAGTGTCCTCTATATAAAATCTAAAATATAATCAGTTCCTAGAATAAATTTTTAAAAAAAAATATTTGTTTTCTGATTGAATAAGTTTTAGATGTAATTAAAGTGTAGTTTTAAAAAATCTTAACCAAATTTACTTCTAAAATTTGTTTTATATTTGCATCTTTTTACATTGTTCCCTTATTGGTTACGAATTGTAGAATAGTCAGCCTGGAAACCGTAAACATACAAAAGTCAAAAATAGAATCAGTATGTTGGTAGCATTTATATTTAGTTATGCACACATGTACATAATCAAAGACAAAGATGCTATAAATTTGAGATTAGAGGGAAAAGAAGAGTAGATGGGTTGGGTTATAATGGGAATACGAATAGGAAAGTTATATAATTCTATATCAATGAAAAATATTTTTTCTTTTAAAAATATTGTTTTATTTTGGAGATAATACAATAATATCATTTCACCTTCTCTCTTCTTTCACCCCACATATAATATTTTATTCCCTTCAAATTATTAGTTTCTATATTAGTTTTTATTAGTTTTTCCTTTTTACTAAATGAAGATTTTTTTCTTATACAATATAATATGAATTTAGCTCCCACTCCCTCTACTCCTCTTAGTTCCTATCCAACTCCTATGCCATCAGGACAAACCCCCTTTCTGTCTCTCACTAGACAAAAACTAGCCTGTAAGTGATAACAGCAAAACATAACAAAATACAGTATACTACAAAACACAAAAACCAATATATTGAACATGGATAAGCTAAGACAACAGAAAAATAAGAAAGCCTCAAGAGAAAGCACAAGAATCTGAGATCCACTCATTTGTAGATTCAGGAATTCCATAAAAGTATTAAAATAAAAGATAAAGAATATAAACAGAGAACCTGGTGTAGACCCATTTAGGCCTTGTCCTTGCTGCTTCAGTATGATATTTCATCTGAGCTTTGCTCAGTTGTTTTAGAGGCTCTTCTCATGGTGTTCTCCTTCTCTTTCCTCTCCCTTACTTTTACTGCCTTCTCTTCTGTGGGGTTCCCTGAGCTCTCAGGGGAGGGATTTGATAGAGACATCTTATTTAGAGCTGTGTGTTCTAATAGACTCCATTTTATTAAATGCCATTTAAATTATACTTACTATTACATTAACAAATTAAATATACTTACTAAAATATATGGATATGCATATATAGCCCCACATACATAAATACAACCCGTTCAGTCTGTATAATGATTTCTAATCATATGCATTTATGGCTACTCATTTGGCAATGGATTAAACAATTGGTATGCTCTTAGTTTTGCTTAGTTGTCTACAGTTCTTTGTTTAGGATTGAGGTTTTATAGACTATTCTCTATTCAATTATGAATATCTATTATTGTTTTCCTGGTTTAGTTCATATATGAGTGGTTATGTTGGTGAGAATTTAAGGATGTAGTTCCTGATACATACTAGGAGACATAGTCTCACAGCAAACTCAATGATCATTTGGCTGTTATAATATTCCCCTTGATCTACAGTATTCCCAAGCTTTAGGGCAAAAATTTTTTTGTAGATGTAACCATTGGGACTGGAATCCAGCAGTCTGCAGTTTCATTGGTTATGATTTTCTGTATTAGTCTATGTTGCAAAAATATGGTTCTCTGATGAGGTGTGACAAAACTTATAGATAGGACAAATTGGAAAATAAGTCAAGCTTCTTATTTATAGATGATATGATAGACATTATAATCGACAAGATTAAGATATGATGTATATAAGCACTCCAAAAATTCTACCATGGAACTATTAAAGCTGATAAACACTTTCAGTAATGTGGTAGGATACAAGGTTAACCAAAAAATTCAGTATCCCTCCTAGATAAAAACGATAAACAGACTGAGAAAGAAATCAGAGAAACATTGCCCACAATAATAGCCACAAATATTAAATATCTTGGAGTAGCTCTAACCAAACAAGTGGAAGGCCTGTATAACAAGAACTTTAAGTATGAAAAAAGAAATTGAAGAAGATATACAAGAATGGAAAGATCTTCCATGCTATTGAATAGGTAGGATTGATATAATAAAAATGTCAATCTTATCAGAAGAAATTTACAGATTCAATGAAATTCACATCAAAATATGAACACAATTTTTCACAGATCATAAAAGAAAAATACTCAACTTCATATGGAAAAACAAAAACCCACAATAGTCAAAAGAATCCTGTACAAGAAAGAAAATTCTAGGGACATTACCAGCCTTGACTTCAAGCTCTACTGTAGAGCTAAAGTAATAAAAACAGGTTGGTATTGGCATAAAAGCAGACACATGAACCAATGGAATGGAATTGAAGACACTGACATTAATCTTCAGCTATGAACACCTATGTTTTGACAAAGAGAACTTTTACAGAAGGGGAGATGGGGTGAGAGAAGGGAGAAGGGGAGGATTGGGTAGAGTTTAGGGGAATGGGATAATTGAGATGGAGGAAAAGTGGATATGGGAGCAGGGAAGAAGATATCTTAACTATCTTAAATATGGGAGCCATTTTAGGGCTGGCTAGAGTCTTGGCTCTAGAGGGGTTCCCAGGTGCCCAAGGGGATGTCCCCAACTAGGTCCTTGTGCAGCACAAGAGAGGGCTCCTGAACTGGCCTTCTCCCATAGACACACTGTGAAAATCTTGCATATCACCATAGAACCTTCATCTGGCGATGGATTGAGATAGAGACAGAGACCCACATTGAAGCACTAGACTGATTTCCCAAGGTCCAGATGAAGAGCAGGAGGGAGAACAAGAGCAAGGAAGTCAGGACCGCCAGGGATGCGCCCACCCACTGTGATGGTGGGACTTATCTAATGGGAACTCACCAAGGCCAGCTGGACTGGGAATGATGGAACGTGTGATCAAACCGGACTCCCTGAATGTGGCTGACAATGAGGGCTGACTGAGAAGCCAATGATAATGACATTGGATTTTGATTCTATTTCATGTACTGGCTTTCGGGGAGACTAGTCTGTTTGGATGCACACCTTCTTAGGATAGAGGCGAGGGCTGAGAGTTTCCACAACACAAGGCAGTGCACCCTGACTTCTCTTAGGACTGGAGAGCAAGGGATACGGGGAGTGGGGCGAGTGGGAGGGAAATGGGAGGAGGGGAGGAGGTGGAAATTTTAAATAAATAAAACAAAGAAAAATTAAAAATTCCCATAATAGTAATAATAATAATAAGTGAACCTAATAAACATTAATAGAAGCTATACTGTTATAATACACTTGAAAATAAATTTTATGAGTTATACATACATTTTAGAATTTCTATAGTAATAAACAACATGACAAGGAAGGCTACCTACAATATAAAACAACATTGTCCAATAAAGAAAGACAATAATCTAGAAAATGAAAATTTTTGGAGCGAACAGTATTCCTGAGTGCTGAGTAATCCCTGTCTCCTATTTTTTGAAGTTTAACTAGACAGAAATTGGGAATAAATGAGGTAACATTATAGATTCATCCAGATGGGGAGTTGAATCATATGTCCCAGTATGATACATGCACTCACAACACAATGCCTTCAGAAATAGTGTGGTAATTCTATTATATAAACTTAAAATTGAATCAGCAACTTTTTCTGCGCTTACTTTTGCTTGTATTATTCTACACAGTATTCTTAAACCATAAAAGTGACAATGAAATAAATAAATGTTTGAAAACGACATAAATAAAATATAATGAAATATTCATTTAACATGCCCAAAAGAACACATGGGATATGGTCATCAATTGTAAACAAATAGATATAAAAATATTTAGTTTTACCAAATAACAAAGCATATAAACCTTCCCTAGTCTCTGAAGGAATATAAACACATATCATTGTTTAGAGGATAAGCACTCTCAATCAAGTTCTGAGTTCCTGGTCTATTACAGTTTCAGGTTCAGTTTCCTGAAACTTTCTGGTTAATGAAATGTGACTAGAAATGAGAGCAAAGTCTCCCAGAGTAAGGGAGATCTTTCCTTAATGCTTACTTGTACCTCTGTTGAATATCAAATGTGATGATGCTAAAGGGGTTTAACATTATACTTACCACCCATTTGCAGGCCCTCAGAGGAAGGCCTGTGATAGGACATGCCAATTACAGGACTTCATTTATCCGTCTTAATGAGTTGTTTTGCCTGTTTGTTTCCAGATCATAGTGTTATTTATTTTTATGAACCCAATCTATTATTGTCAGGAACCTACTTGTTTTCAAAAAAAAAAAAAAAACACCTACATCAGTGGTGTAGGCATAGGAAAATTCAGAGAATTTGTTTGTTTCCATAGTTGGTCAGTTTTATTTTCCTGTACTGAGATAGACTCTCATGTAGCTTAGGCTAAAGTTTATTCATTATTAGCCAAGGAAGACTTCTAAATTTTAATCTGTGTGCCTCTATCTCACAAATTCTAAGTTACAAACAAATACTATACACCTGGTAGAAAATGAGTTTATTCACTAAAAGGCTTATGTCAAAGAGATAAAATAAAGGTAATATTATGTAGTGGATATAGGGTTGACAAGAGACTTGACTCTAGAGGGGCTCGCAGGTGTCCAGGGAGATGTCCCCAGCGAGTACCTTGAGCAACTGAGCGGAGGGAATCTGAAATGACCCTATCCTATAGCCATACTGATAAATATCTTACCTTCAGTTTTAAAGTTAGGATTTTACCATAACTTTTCTAATAAAACTTTAATTCTGCTGAAGTTTGGATCTTTGTCTAACATATTGTCTTATATACAGTATCCAGCATTTGGCAGACATTTTGTGATTGATTACCTGCCAAATGTTTAGATAAAAATGAACAACATAGCTATGTTCCTTTCACACTAATTCTTGGGAAAGTCTAATTTTAATGAAGTGTCATACTCACATGAAAAATGAAGTAGGATATTTTAATCAACGATACATTTAAAGTGCTTTATTTCCTTTGGGTATTTCCTATCTACCTATAGGTTTCTCTCTTTATTGAAGCTAATTAGTTGGAGGATTGTTTTTCTCTACTGATCTGAAATCTCTCAGATCTTCTGCCCCATTTGAATATTTTAGAACTAATAGAATTTTATTATTTTTTACACTCATGATATAGTTCAATTAATCTTACCATCTGACTCTAAAGATAGGTACCTCTATAAAATCTAGTGTTTCATTCGCACCGTGTTTCTAGTTCTTACATGAGATCAAGTGTACTAATCAACATTCTCCAGGGCATTAGACTAATGTAATTGATAATATATGTCAGAAAGGTGAAATATTGGTATGTTCCTATGGAGAACTGAAATAAAAAATGTATTAATAAAAGGACAAGAACACGAAAGAGAAAGATATAAGAAACTGACCACCAAGCGGTGGTGGTACATTTCTTTTATCCTAGCATATTGGATGCAGATGTTTCTGTGGGTTCAAAAGTCAGCCTCATCTACAGAGTGAATTCAAGAACAAACATGGCTACACAACACAGAGAAACCCTGTCTTAAAAGAAAACAAAGGAAAGCAAACAAACCAGAAATTGACTGATATGAGCCGAAGCTTGAATATAATAAGTTCGACCCAAACTCTGCTAAATGAAAACTAGGAGGATGATTTGGAATAGGCACGAGAAAAGAGAGGGGAGGAGAGGAAAAGAAAAATCAAAGGGAAGAAGAAGAAGAAGAAGAAGAAGAAGAAGAAGAAGAAGAAGAAGAAGAAGAAGAAGAAGAAGAAGAAGAAGGAAAAGAAGAAGAAAAAGAAGAAGAAAAAGAAGAAGAAAAAGAAGATGGAGAAACTGGTTTATTGGTTTGTATACCTATGGACACTAGCCAACCAAAGAATGTGAAGCTCAGGCTCAGATAGCTGTGCCATGAGTCTGAAGGCTCAGGTAACAAATAGTTTTATTTTACTCTAAGGCTAAAGTCTTAGAAACCTATTCAATGAAAGATGCAGGTATATCGTATATCATATGCTCTATTTAAAATGCATGTATTTTGCTGGAGAGATGGCTCAGTGGTTAAGAGCATTGCCTGCTCTTCCAAAGGTCCTGAGTTCAATTCCCAGCAACCACATGGTGGCTCACAACCATCTGTGATGAGGTCTGATGCCCTCTTCTGGCCTTCAGGTATACACGTAGAAAGAATATCGTATACATAATAAATAAAATGCATGTATTTTAAACCATGTGGTACTATGTTAACCGTACAAAAGGGTTGTATCAACAGATTCTGACTAAAAGAAAAAAATGATCAAATTCAGACAGGGATACATATTTTTTAATATTGAAGGTGATTTAAAAATACATAAAATATGTTTTTCTTGTCATGTACAACAGAAATTAGCATAAAATATTAATTACATCACTGAAAATGTTTGATTCCACTATTAGAATTTGGAAAGACTATCACAAATATACACATTGGGTCTAAATACAATATCAAAAGGTAAATATTTATGAAAATTAATGAACAAAGATATGAACAAAACTAAAATAAGAGACTGTGATTGTTCAATAAAATTATCATAAATAGTTTAATATACACAAATGTGAGTATTTGCCTTAATGTTATGCAGGTATGTCAATGTCTAGTTTGTTGGGGTCCCTGGGTAAGGGTCTCGCGCACATCAGGACACAGGGGATGCAGAGTGTGAACAACTGCATAACAAGCTTTATTTTGTATGGCTTTTATACAGACTAGAAAGCATTACTTCAACTCTGAACCCCCCCCCCTTAACTCACAAATATGATCATGAGAAACTCTTGCCTCACCTTGTAAGAAACAATACCTCAATTAATAACAGTAATAAAAATGAAAAGAAGTACGTAGAAACAAGGCTACATTTATACAGAAGCAAAGCACTCCTTTGTAACTGGTAGAGCGTGAAGAACTGAGCTCAAAGGCCACTTCCTTATCCAGGGTACAGATTCCGACAGAAGGTTTGAGAAATGGGCAGAGAAAGTTTGCTTTCATCTCTGCTTGGTTTGCCATGCAACCGTTTCCCAGGTTTGTCTCATCTGTTCCAGAAGGAGCCTGCACTCCAGGCCAGGTCTGTGTCTCCACACAGGGGTATGTTATATATTTCATATGAAACATGGAAAGATATCTCTTAAACTTAAAAGTAGTGTCATGTTTAGTATACATATAACATATACGTATAAACATTTAAAGGTGTAATAAGCAAATGTTACTACCATAAAATACTTGTATAAAATACCATTTCAAAATAATAATTAATATTAAATATTATATTCTTATCTGGAAACCAGAGTGCACAATTTAAAAATTATACTTAACAACAATATAAGATAATAAAATTATTTGGAGGTTTATGGAGTTTTTTATAGACTGCACTTTATTGATTCATAATTAAAGCATTTAGCATTTTTTAAACTTTCTATACATTTCTCAAGTAGATAAATTCAATAAATGAGTTCAGTTATAGTGCATGATATAAACAATGCAAATTTTTTAACAATACATCAAGTTTTCCCTCATTCAGTCAAATAACCATGCTGTAAAAATATTTGTCAAAGCAGTATGAATCATTCTAGGACATCGTATATTAAACACACACCTTGTAAATATTTATAGATCTATGGTCTAAATAAAATAGCACTTTAGAAATTCATGTGTGTAATTTAATGAATGGGAGTGAATAGAATCCCTTCTGATATTATTACTAAAATCAACATAAGAGACACATGCTTGTTCTTGTTATTTTCTGTTGTGATATATAGTTTGCTTATTTTGGGGGAAGGAGGCACAATATGAAGTCTATCCTCTTAACAAGGTTCGGAATGTGCAGTGAAATATCAGCTGCACTTTATTGCTAACCATAACTATTATATTTAAAGAAATCCTCAATAATTATTTAACATAAATGAAATAGTATGCCCATTAAAAATATCCATTATAATTATTACCAAAATGTTCAATTGCTATTGTATTTTGTGTTAAATGATTTAGACTATCTTATAACTTAAAATTGCTGCATCCTACAACATATAACATACTCAAACTTGTTGTTATCGACTTAGCTATTCCTATTTCTTAGCTGCTATGAATAATGTGTGCAATGAACATGGGAACTGTCATATCTCTTCAAGAATATTTAAATTAATGTGTTTATATGGGTGTGCTCACATATCCACAGATGGTTAAGTGCATGAAGAAAATGTGATGAATTTATGAAATTATTGCTATGTGTCATTGGCAATTCAGGCAACCTACCCACATATATTCAAAAAGCTAAAAGCATCTTTATCATGTGGCCCATGCTATGCAACTCTTTTGTATTTGTCCAAAGGAATGGCCATCCTACTCCTCAGATACTGCTTTACTCACAATAAGTAGGAAAGAGAAACAACTAAAAGGTCCTTCACCCGATGAATGAATAAGGATAATGTGGTATATATACACTGTGGAATACTAGTCACCTCTAAAGAAAACGGATATCGTGAAGTTTTCAGGTAAGTGGATGGAACTAGAAAACATCCAATTTAGTGAGGTAATCCAGATCAAGAAAGAATCCTTAGTTTTGAACACCATAGCCTGAAGTAACCACAGAAAACAGGAAAATAGCAAGAGACCATGGGGAAAGTAGAGTATAAGGCATCCTAGAGCGGGGTCTTTCTTCACTCTTACACAGCTTACTAGAAAAAGCAAGTAACAAGAGAAAAAACGATAGTCTCTGTTTCTAATAATGCAGCAGCCCTTAAGACATTTTAAAATCATGTATTATTAAACGAATTCATGTATTATTTACAAATAGTAAGTTTAAACATAGTGATTTATCTGAAAATGCTTAAAATCGTGTTAACTTAATGTATGTTGTAAACTCCAAAATACCATTTCAATATACCAAATCTAATCAGTCTCTTTATTCACGTGTATAGTGTGGCCTGACATGATCCTCCTGAATCCAACCATTTTGACACAGCAAGTATAGTTTGTTAAAAAGTACCAATGTTGCTCTATTTTGGTTTGCAAATGAATAATTAAATTGCAATAAATACAATTGATTTAGAAACTGCAAACAGATGTTGAAACTGAGAAAGGTAAACCAAGGCTGCAAAGACACCCATTTAAAATGAAGCCATAATGAATATAGAAAGTTGGCTTAAATATTAATTGTATTAAAATTACAGTAAAATGGCATAGTTCTTTGACATGAAGTTTCTTATATGTATTTAGTATAGTAAACTTAGTTTATGAAAAGCAAAATATAATGAAACCTTCAGGGCTGTGCCGGTGGTGCACGCATTTAATCCGAGCACTTAGGAGGCAGAGTCAGGCCAATCTCTGTGAGTTTGAGAACAGCCTGGTTAAAAAAAAAAAAAAGAAAAGAAAAGAAAAGAAAAAAAGAAAGAAATCTTCCGTTCAGACTTTGGTGTAAATAATGTTCTTCTTGAAAGTATCTAAAATTTGTAAATCTCTAAATTCATATAATCAATAATTTGACATTTATATATGCATTGTTTTTCAAACTATATTTGTGCTTATATCAAATATATCAGACACTCACTGATATTTATGTATTTTGATAGCATATCAAATAAATTTACATAAATACTTTCACATATTTACTAATTTTTTGAATGATTTAAGGGCATTTTAAATCAATGTAAAATTATATTGGTGGTTAGTATTTTTATAATTTGATTGCCTACATTGTACATAACCTTTACTGACAAAAAAATGGTCAGGATTTACGTGGTATTTATGCTTCCATACTGTTTGTAACAATTCATTCAAAGTTTTCAAAATGCGAAGAATATATTGTTAGACAAAATTTGTCATCTATGTTCTTGATATAACTGCGTCTACTGACAGCAGGCATTTGATAGATTGTAAACACACAAGGAGCAAAGAAATTATGTTTTCCAATAGTCTCATTTTCAAATGATTTTGTTTATTGAAACTTTTAAACTATCCAGGCAAACTTAAGCTTCAACTATTTATTCCAAGAACTTTTCTAAATAGAATTTCTGAGAGTCAGTTATCCTTTTTAAAAGGCAAATTAGTTCTTCTTTAGCAGTTTAAAGGACTTTTTGCATGATTTATAAAACTATCTCTATGTCATAGAACAAAAGCTACAAGATTTATCCTTATGATCAGTCTTTTGAGTTTTCTATTTACAAAAATGAGGACCCAATTTGGGTTCCAAAGTCTTTCCTTTCTTTTTTTCTGATGTGCACTTTAAATCCTGAGAATGGAGTAAACTGTATTTAGATGAATACAATTCAGATGGATTCCTGCTCCAAAAGGTCCATGTCCGGAGAGTCTGAACACTTTTACCCTGGTACCCTCACCTTTAAGGCAGAATTGCAATTACTAAAGTTTAAAACCCACAAGACAAATTTAAATAGTGTATTCAAATGTGAGAGGAGGTAGAGAGGAGCTGGGAAGAACAACCATAACCCTGATATAGTATGTGAGTAAAAAGTCTATTTTCCACAAAAAAATATAAAAATATGATTTGCTTTTTCAATTGGCTTTGGGGAAAATATGTCTGGCATATCTGTGCTTAGAAAAACATTACTGGAGACATAATATTCAGACATTAAATTTAACCTCAATGAGAATATTGTCTGTCTAGGCATAATGGTTATATTTTTATTTCAAATCTTAAATAGTTTTACAGATTAAGTCAAAAATTAATTAGGTCCCTAAAAATAGTAAATTGCTACCATTTTCTTCAGGCAAAATCTTTAGCCTTCTGTTAGATAACTGCTTTTTATAAAAAGCCAGTAAATACATGAATAAATAAATACATAAAAAGAAAAATAATAAGAGAAATGATCCACAGTTCAAGAAGAAAGGATATGATTATTCTGTGAACAATAAGATAGGACAAATATACTCTGATCCAACAATGAGAAAATAATTATTTTGAAATAGATATATTTTTTAATATCTGTAGAAAAATATTGGTCATTTAAATAACTTTTCAATCATTTTTCTACCAACAAACATCGGGAACCTACTTTAGGATCCTGAAGAATGAGCTCATAAAAGAACACCCAATTAGTATAGAAATCCATATGGAGACATTAGTATTACTAGAGAAAATAAAAAGCATTTGATGAGCAAAGAAACTCTGTTGTGAATTGCTAATCCCCATGTCATGCCAATGGCCTTTCAGTCTACTGGAGTGGTCTGGGATCTGTAATTCCCCTCAGAACACTTTCACTTTTCCATTTCCACCTATTCCCTGGGTCCTCTCACAAATTAACACTGAATCCTCTCTCTACTTTCCCGAAGAGGAACTTTATAAATTAAATTGCCAGGTGAAATACTCTTAAGGTTTGCTATTTCCCATCATTATCAAGGGCTCTGTATTGCTTGTATGTACACAGATTTTCCGTTTTTCTTGTGCTTAAGTCAACCTCAAGGTCACGATTTCAAAAGCAAAGGGCTTCTAATGATGTTGCAAGAAGACTGGGAGCCTATTTCATCAGTTGAGTTCATCTGAATTTAAAGCCAAAAACTTCAACTGAAAATTAGAAGTGATTAAAAAGACTAATATTAATTCTACAGAGGAAAAACTTTTATCTGCATTTATTAAACATTCTAATAATTTAAAAACATTACAACCAGGTGATAGTGGCACACGCCTTAAATCTCAGCCCATGGGAGGCAGAAGCAGGAGGATCTTGATGAGTTAGAGGACAACTTGGTGCACAAAGTGAGTTCTAAGACAGGAACTGTTACAATGAGAAAACTTGTCCCAAAATACAAAAAAAAAAAATACATGTATTTATTGATTTTGTTTGTCTCCCTTTGGATTATGAGAGTTGTCAGAGTCACGTCACAGGGCACATGACAGCACGGGATAGCTTGTAGACCTCCACTATTTCTGTCAAGCATGTTGGTTGCCCTTTGCAACAGATCCAACTAATATCATCATCAGAATTGGTGCAAAATGCCTTTACCTGCTAAGATAATTTACTATCCCTTCTCTTAACACTTTACATTATTTTTTCCTTTCTAACTTATGTGCTAATAAACAGTTTTGAAACTTCATATTTCACAAAAATAAATATTTTGCTCCAGTAAAAATAACACACACGTTTATACTTGGCTATTAACACCTGTTATTATACAGATTATCTCCAAGCAAAAAATGACTTCGCGATGTCTTTATGGGTTTCTATGGTGATAAGGAGTTTTCCCTGATAGATAAATATAGTTGAATAAGCATTAGTGTCTCTTGCATTATAAATTCTGTTGCCATTATCTGTCTAAGTCATTAATCTCATTCATTGTTCCTAAATCTCTCCTCAAAGTGCGTAAAAACTTAAAATAGCTTCTTTTGTGAAACTTTATAGGAACTGCAGCTGGGTAATTTGTTCAACTCCAGTGGTGCTGAAATATTCCAATGACACCTACATGCACTCCCCAGAACGCCTGTGAGACCGCTAACATATCCATTACAGATTCTTCTGTTAAACTTTCCTGGAGTTATGTTTCCCAGGGAGTTAGAGACCTGAAGAATGTGCTATTGGTGTCAATTAAGCCGAATTTGGATTTTTTTGTAATCAGAATATGTTAATTGAAATACACGTTTTTTAGTATGGTTCATCAGTTCCATCCTTTAACATATTCCTTCCATAACTTCTCCATTTTATTTCCACATTTCACTGATGACCTCTACATGGAGTTGAATGTAGTATCATCTACAGACCTCTCTCTAATAGAATCTGAATACTATAATAGCTGGAATACATATTCATCTTACAGAACAAAGTGCAGACATTTCATTACTGGAATTTAATGTAATATCCAGTTCTATTTTAATCACTCCTCATTACATGCATTTGGAAGTTACTATGTGTGTGGTATGGTACTCTCTAACATCAGAAAGGCAAGACTCTATGTGTTAGTGAGCATGTCTTGGCTGTTTACTTTTCTGTACTGGGTAGGATATAGGTACTGATGCTCAATGGAAAGCCACAATAAAATAGGTTTCATATTCTTTGTCGAACCAATGTTCACATGAAATGGCATCTAGGAATATCAGTATATATTTCTAAGTCTTATTTAATTATATAAAATATTATCTTTTTTAATATAATGGCTTAATGTGGATTACTTTAACAATGTAATATTTTCCTTAGGATTCATTCAAATTCTGAACCTTGGTTTTACCTTTTTGACTTTTTACATCAATTTTGACATAACATCATTCATAAGAGGTTATGGAAAAGATAGTTTAAAAAGGATCATAAGTAAATTTGGAAATTGGGTCTCAGAAAAAAGATTATTCCTATCATTTCTATTTATTATATGCATAACTACCTGGGTATATCCAATATCATAAATGTTTAAAAATATAAACTAACAGATTTATATAACATGATATATGGGGGTATTTGAGGAGTAATAGTCTCTGATAGCATATCTGGCCTCTCATCCTTAACTTTTCAAATTAAATGTTCTTTGATGCATATGTTATCTGAATGTGAAATGTATTTCCTTCCATTTCATAAAAAATGTGCTACATTTTCCTTGTTTTATGCTGAAGAAATTGTCTCAATTTTGAGCTACTATAGATTGAATCCAGGTGTTCAAAGATGCTAGCAAGCACTGTACTCTTGAGTCACATCCAGAGATAGATTATGTTCTGAAGTCTAATTATTATGTCTAATTATTATCAGTATTTATTTTGGCAGGCATCTTGATGACTGAATTTTCTTGTGATTATAAATAATAAAGATCTGTTTGGGAAAATGTCATGGTTTATATTTGAATCTAGAAAAGTATAATTTCAAAAATAATGAATACTAGAATAGAAATCATCAGAAAAGTCTAAGGATTCAATCTGTTTTTGAAGATTTTTGTCCATATATGGTTTCTTTGTCTTTGACTCAGAAAATTCTGTGCTATATATTAATAAGTAAATCTGTGCGCACATTTACAGTTTGTTGATTCAAAATACGTATTGATAGTGATTTTGTAAAGGACTCATTATGTCTTCAGTAAACTTAGTGATAATATCAATAGGTCAGATTCTGGATGTTTGAGGTAGTCATCACTATAATATTTCCATTTTGTTGAGTTTATTTGTATTAAATTTGATATTTTACACACTGCAATGCCCTGTACATTTTAATAGTCTTCTCATATCTTGCTTTCTATTATAACACTAATATTACTGCATGATTTTCTATCTTCCAGTTATAATCATTACATATAGGATTGGCTTTCAAAATGGTTCAGAAAAGTAATAATAAAGTATGTACCTCAAAGCACACTTAGCTTAATCTAATTTTTTCCTGAAATCAGATGGTACAATTAATTCATATATCACAAGTGAGACTAAAAACTAAAACAAAATTCAGGTAAGAAATATATATGTTAGAGGATTTACGTTGGTCAGGGCCATAAAGTACCTAAGCTAAATGTTTTGTCAGTTTGCTTTCTGTAGATTATCAAATACAATTTAGCAGAAAAATACCAACATTCGAGATACATTAGATTAAGACACATACAAAGTAATTGTGAACATGTTATATAATTATATGAATATAAATTAACTTTCTACTGATTAGTTTGAAACTCTATAGATCATAAAACATTTTAAAAATGTTTATTATCCTCATTTTATTCATTGGGAACGTAAAGCAATAGTGAGGTTTCAGGAGTTTGGGTATTAACAGAGATATTTCTTTTTTTTTTTATTGAAAAAAAAAATTCCTGCCTCCTCCCAGCCTCACATTTCCCTCCCCCTCCTCCCGCCCCTCTCCCCCTCCTTCTCCAGTCTGAAGAGCAGTCAGGGTTCCCTTTTCTCTCAGAGAACAGTATGAATGATAAACACCATCACATACCAAATCCTGAATCTCTAGGTCATCCGACATTTAATAACCAAACTAGCCGGGCGGTGGTGGCGCACGCCTTTAATCCCAGCACTCGGGAGGCAGAGGCAGGAGGATCTCTGTGAGTTCAAGGCCAGCCTGGTCTACAAGAGCTAGTTCCAGGACAGGAATCAAAAGCTACGGAGCAACCCTGTCTCGAAAAAAAAAAAAATTCAAACTAATTCTAAGGACCACTGTATTTCTTAAAACTCACCTGGGCAGCATCATAATAAATTTAAAAGATTTTGTTCTTTATCATCAATTGGTTTGAGGCAAGCTTTATGCAGGTAGAGATGATTAAAATATACAGAATAAGGCTGCATGTTTCTATTAGTAGCATAGATGCCGGAGAATTGGCTCAGTGTACGAGAGGGCAGACGGCTCTTCAAGAGAATCCAGGTTTCTTTCACTGCAATCAGGTTTGTTTCCTCACAAAGTCATGTGATTATTATCCCAGAAGAATTCACTTATTCAGTACCAGCTGGCCTCTTTACACACGGACACAGGTGGTATACACAACCTATGTGCTCACAAATAGATGCCCACAAATAAAAAATAACAACAACAAAACCAGTAGACACAGAGAGTCTTTCATGGTCAAAGCACTTCACCTGCCTACATGGTGAAAATTCCTGATAGGAGGAAAATATTTTATCTTGTTGTCATAGTTTGCTTCCAATTGTTGTGATAAAGACAGTAAGCAAAAGGAGTCTGGAGGAAAATGGTTCATTTGAGCTTACTACTTACTGTTTACAGTCCAGGATGCAGCAAAAGGGCAGTTAGGTGGGAGGCTCATGGAAGGAACATAGATAACGGAACTGAAGTAGAGACCAGAGGGGGGACACTGCTTATTGTCTGGCCTTTTGATGAATTTCTCATTCTAGTTTCCTATATAACACAAGACTGCCTGCCCTAAACGACCCTGCACTCCAGTGGTCTGGGTTCTTCTATGTCAATCAAAAATCAGGAAAATGCTTCACAGATGTGGTTACAAATAATCTGATGGGTCCTTTTCTCAATGACTAACCAGAATATCTAAATTAGAATAAGAGACTTATAAGGATCAATATAATAGCTATATTTTCTTACTCTGAAATTCATTTTGAGAAAACCATGAGGAAAGAATACATAAAATTTTAAGTGTAAGACAGGTATATTTCAGGTTTCTATTTAGTTAGACAATATTAACACAAAAATATTGATTCTTTTTTATTCTTGGAAGGAATGAAATGATCATAAAACAGAACATTGGAATGTTTATATTACAAAATTTGTTAAAAATATCTGTAAACAACTTGTCAACTTTTCCCACCCAGGACCTTAAGTTCATGGAGCAAGCAATGAAAAAAAAATATGATTCAATGTCTATCATTAGTGCTAACCCGCTTGCTGTGGGTCATTGATCTCTTTGAAAATAATGTCCGTCATTAACTTGAGATTTTTCAAATACTCAGTCATTATTAATCAAAAGTCAAGTGTTCCAAATCCATTTGTGATGACATTCCTGTGATGGGAAATCCATAATTATAGAAAATTTTCATATGTGAAGAAAGTTCCGTGGCTTTGTTTGATTTAAGATAAATTTTCAGATTCTGTGAGTAGAGTTAGAATTCTTTTCCAAAGCCTAAATACTGTTTCTCCAATTCTGGAAAAAAATGTTGTTGTTTATGAACTGAATCAATGCAACGAAAGTGTTAAGTATTGACATGTCACATTAGCTATTGTTGTTTTCAATTTGAGCTGATAGTTGGCTTGACTTGCCAGCTTTGTGTCAAAATCCCATTAGATTTGAAATTATTATTTGTCACCGACTTTCCTATTGTTTGACAGCTTCATACATTTATGTAATGAGATCTAGTTGATTTCACCCATCTACAGTCCTTCTTTCCCATTCTTCTTCCTTCTTTTATATTCGTCCTCCTCAACTAATACTTCTGCTTGTTTTTCATCTTATTTTGTATGGAGGCAAAGTTTAATTAGCTTCTTCCCTGAAAATAAAAAAATTAACAATTAGGGAAGATGAAAAATTAAAAACAAAAAAGTTTTTTCATTGTTCACTGAATGCCTATAAACTATTTATAGTAATGTTAATATTTTTTTAATTCTTTCTGGGAAATGTAAGAATAATAAACTGATAAATCATTCCAAGATTTTCATTACATTTAATTTGATTATTTTCATTAGGAACAAAAGAATGCCATTGGAAAAATGAGATCATAATAAAACTACTTAAAATTTCTGCATGAAATTTTTCAGTGGTGAAAACTGATGAAGTAAACATTTTAGAGGTTTAGAAATTGAATAATATACGTATCGTTTTACATTGAAATTATCAAATTTAAGCAGTTATGCTTTGTTTTGAAATACTGAAAACTTATTATTTTCTTTAGATATATATCATTCTTGTGATGATCATTGGTGGTAAGTGTGAAAAATTATTAGGTAGCTTTAGTTTCAGAACCTTATTGCCAGTGGGATATTGATGTGCTTTGTAAAGATGTCAGTGTGGAACCCTGGTTAAAAAAAAAAACATAATTCAAACTCAATTTTCAGATCTTTTGATTCTGAGGTTTTAGTAATAGATGTTACATTTTAAATCAAAATGGAATATCTTAAGTGTTTTTTAATTAAATTGTTAGTAATTTATTACAATTTTAATATTTAAAGACTTTTTTAGTTATTATTACTATGATGAAACACCACAACAAGAAACAAGTCTGAGAGGAAAGAATTTATTTGGATTATACTTGACATTGTAATCCATCATTGAGAAATGTCAGAGCAGAAATCTGGAGTCGGCTGCTGTTGTAGAGGCCCTGGTGTGGTTCACATTACTGGCTTGCTCTGCCTGCTTTATTTTAAAACTCAGAACCATCAGCCCAGGAGTATTCTCTATCCCCAGTGGGCTCTATCCCTCTTGTTTTTAATCAAAGAAAATACCCTAGAGGTTTGTTTCTACACTTAGTTGTTTTAGAGGAATTTTCCTAATTGAGGTTCCATCTCAGATGACTATAGCTTGTGTCAAGTTGACATAAAATTAGCCAAACACAAGGATAGACTTCACAAGCTACTTCTAAGAAATATATTGAAGTGTGGAGACAGGAAGATCAGGTATTCTACGCTATACTTGGATATACCATGAAACTGAAGCCAAGTTGAGTTACATGAGTCCTGCCCTTAAAAGTTTAAAAACTGCTGTCTGCTTAAAAAAATTACAATTCTTAGTTTTAGTTGAGAATTCATTATTGCTCTTGAATTTCCTGTTGCATAGTCTACTTAAAATAATCCTCTTTTAAATAAATTTTTCAAAATTAATTTCACTTAATTGCATAATAACACAAGCATAGCAGATTTTGATTATCTGTATTTCTTTAAAGAAACATTTTTTCAATATTTAACTACTATTTATTAGTAATTACATATATCTTGATATAAAGTAAACTTAAATGTTTACTTCGATGAAAAAGTATTGGGAGTGATGGGCTTAGTTATACATGTGAAAAAAGTCATATTCAAAATTCTGTAAAATATACCTGTTTCATGACATATCAAATGTTCTTCTAGTAATTTTTATGAACTTCTACAAGTAATATTAAACTACAACTAAATATTTATTGAAGAATCTAATTTTTCTTATTATCTCGACAAAACATAAAGTTTCTTAACATACATACAAGAACCTCTTTTGATTCAATCACAACTATAGTTTGGTTACATCAACTAAAATTTTTGATATTTTACTATCCTTATGATACTCTCTTGTTTAAATAATGAGAATTGAATAAGAAAGGAAAATTCAATAAGAATTTTATTTCCTACATAAGTGACAATGGTACTCTATTCATTAAATGTGACTTTTATTTAATATCTGTATTACTTTCCTATGAGCACACCTGACCATCACTACAATTGTGGCTTCTGACAAATCTAGAATATCATGAAAATACTATGACACACTAAGACAGTAGTTTATAACCTGTCGGGGAAGATCCCTTAGGGTTGAAAAACCCTTTCACAGGGCTCACCTAAGAGTGTCAGAAAACATAGATAGATAGATTATGGTTCATAACAATAGCAAAACTACAGTTATTAGATAGGTAGTGATGAAAATAGTTTTATGATGGGGAATCACCACAAGACAAGGAACTATATGAAATGGTCACAGGATAATAAATGTTGAGAACCACACGTCTAACCCGTATTCCACGTTTGGGTCTGGAAACCTATCTGTGTGAAGTGTGATTTGATTAATGTAGTCTATGACACCTGCTTCACAACTTTGTACATTTCCAGTTTTGAAAATGGAAAAAGTACCCATTTTTAATATTAACATATATCATTGTAAGAATAAAATATAAATAGAAATAGTGACAGTAAGATGTGGGCATCAGTGGCAAAGAAAATGAATAAAGAACCCTTATTAAATGAATGCTTCAGCTTCCGAAAACAAAATAATATGTTATGTGGGTTTCATTATTTGATCATTCTTGTAAAACTTAAACAACTGCATTTTCATTGTCTCACAATCTCATATAATTATATTTTCTCCATATTCAAATGTCTGATAGATATAGTTTGCACCAAGTGTCTGTCACAGTGTTAAATGGTAGCATCTAAAAATAGTTCGTTGAATTAAGCTACACTGGCATAAAGAATGCCTACTTTAAATACAACACATTCTTTTCTAAAACAATTTAAATATATTTCTGGTTGTAAATTTAATCACATGGGTAAAATAATCTTTTTGTGCAAGCGTAAGCCACATTTTTAAAAATATGCTTATTATTATTATTATTTCAATATATTCCCCAGGACCCACACTGGCATTGTACTAGTTAAGTAACTAAGGTTGTCCTTGAATTTGAGATACTCTATGCCTCCTCTGCAGCAGTGGGGGGAATTATGGTGCTACACCATCCATTGTTTTTATTAAATTGCTAGGTAAAAAAAAAATTTGGAGAGCCGGGCGGTGGTGGCGCACGCCTTTAATCCCAGCACTTGGGAGGCAGAGGCAGGCGGATCTCTGTGAGTTCGAGACCAGCCTGGTCTACAGGGGTTGTTTCCGGGCAGGCTCCAAAACCACAGAGAAACCCTGTCTCGAAAAACCAAAAAAAAAAAAAAAAAAAAAAAAAAAAATTGGAGCCTAGGATTGTCGCCTAAAATGTATGTCAACAACACACTACTGCCACTGCTTAAAAGAAATCTGAAGTTTCACTGGGGGCTAAGTAAATCTGTGAGGCTCTGCTGTATGTAGTCCTCACTTCTCATCAAGGAAACTTCCCTCTTCTTAGATGGAGACCATTACAGAAAACTTCAATAAACCAAAACGGAGAGTTGCGGAGCCCAGTCTCAAAATGTGACTACACCTAAAGCTCAAGGATATTGTTGAAGAGTGGACAGAAAGACTGCAAAAGCCAAAGGATCTAAGAGTATGCTGTGAGAGAGTATCTTTTAGTAATGTCAGAGGCTATACCTGTAAAGACTGGGCAAACATAAGTTGAATAAGGATGATACCAACTAACTGTATCAAACTACACCAAACCGCGTTGGGGACAGTCCATAACCCTCAACCCTGCACAAAGAAGGACAGGCAACTGAGTAAAGCTGCAACTTAGATAAGAAGTCTTCCCCAAAGAAAAGAACTCCAATTGGTGGTAAAATGTCAAAATTAAACCCTGAAAACATATGGACAAGTAGCATTACATGTACTCAACAGGCTATATTTAAGAATATATATATATATATGTATATACAAATATATATATATATATGTGTGTGTGTGTGTGTGTGTGCATGAAACAACAAGTAATGGTCAAGGCCATGAATTTGAAGATCAGGGGAACACAGGAGATTTGGAGTGAGGTATCACAATATAAGTGAGTTGGAAATGGCCTTCCTGTTCATTAGTATTTGTAGTGCCTGGAGGTACTCTGAAGGCTGCTGGGATAAAATTTATCAGCAGTCTCTCCATTTGTGCTACAATATCAGCTAACCAAGCAAATTATGTTTACTGGTACACATAGGACACGTAGTTAGCGATGACCAACCATTTTGTGATTTCATGGAACTGTTTCTCTAGAAGAACACTTACTCAAAAAGTCCCCCCCGGGGACTATGTGGACTCAAGGAAAGAACTTTAATTTCTTCCTAAATGATCATTTTGTCAAAATACTTGAACATGTAATCTTATACACGATAACTCTCAGTCTGTGACAAAGAAGTAACTTTCAGAGAGGATGATGGATAATGCATACCCTGGTATGGTAAAAATGTTGAAATTAAGTTACTAATGACCTTTGATACTTAAATAAAATACCTTTCTTATCCCTGTTCTCAGTTGGCACCTCAAAGCCCAGAGAACATCATAGAAAAGAGGAAGGAAAGAATTTAAAAGATGAAAAACAGAGAAAATATATCATTTCCGCCATTTGGTATGATACATCCTTTGCAAATAAAAACACACAACAGCTATGGTAGCCACCCGAAATTGGGATCTCCAGTTCTCCATCACCAAGAGGGTCACCATTACCACTAATCTCTGAGGACTTGATAATAGTTCATAGTTATTGGAAGAGAATATCATTTTTCTCTTACAGGGTAACCACTAGGAGACTAGGGGGAAAAAGGAGGGTTCTTAATGAAAAAAGTGAGAATTCCAGAAGACAATTGTGGATAAATATAATCAGAGCACATTGTATATATGTGTGAAATTGTCTATAAGTAAACTAATAAAGCATACTAAACAACTAAGGCAACAATCTGAAGGAATTTATATGAACAAAGGTAGACAAATTTGAAAGGAAAAAGCAGCATTTGTGAAATATGGAATATGTCTTCCTCCTCCTCCTCTTCTTTTTGTTAATTTTACAAACTATTGTGTTTCAAGGGGATACATATTCTGTGATCATTCAGTTTGTTAGCTCCTATCACCCATCTGTTTAATCATATTCATCTTTTAAATACTTGCCTTTTTAATTTTGTTTTATCATTTTATACTTTAAATTTAGATTTATGCCATGAGAGAAATTGTTCTCTTTTCAAGTATTTTTATTTTCTCTAAATTGAGTAAATCTAATACCATTTATTTCATAAATAATATATTTTATCTTTATTTGCAGCTGACAAAATTCTAATTCATATACACATCAAATTTTCATAATCCATCCATTGATTGTTGAACAGCAAAGCTTATTCTATATGACAATTGTGAAGAATGATGCAATAAATGTGATTAAAGATGCTAGTCATATGCTGACTAGATATTTTATGATAATTACAGGAGTGTATAGCTGGGTCATATAATAGTTATATTTTTAATTTTAGGAGGAGCTCTCACTCATATTGATTGCCACTGTGATTCGAGCAGTGAACTATCCCACCAAAGTAAAAAGGATTTATTTTTATAGCATTTTCTTTGTATTATTGTTTGATTTTTAATGATTGTCATTCTGCATAAAGTGAAATGAAACCTCAGCATTATCTTAATATGAATATCTTTTATGTATGGGATTTTGATAATTTTCTCACTTATTATTAATCTTTGTGTGTCTTCTACATACAAATGAAACATATATGTATAATAATTATGTATTATATGTAAGCCTTGAAGATCTTCTAGCAACGTCCATTCTAATACACATACTGGAAACTATATATGAGTTCAGGTTTGCTCTTTCTCAAAATAAAGAATAATAATATAAAACATAGTGTTTCTTTCAAATTTAATGACAAAATCTTTTAAGGAGAAAAACCAAAAAACTTTAATTATAATGAATTGAAATATTAGTACATGTCTACTACATGGCAGGTTATCACAGAAATAGTCATTTGGCTTTAATATATATATTATATATATATATGTACATATAGACTGTCTTCCATACATATACAGATAATTGGAAAGCAGTCACAATATTTAAAAATACTTTGGATCATTTCCATCTATCATTCTCACTGCAAGCTACAGTCTTGAAACCTATTAGTGCACTTTATAATTATTAAATTTTCTAGCAACTTTATAAATGAGAGTCAAATAGTTAATTGTTTAAAGCTTTAAATCTAGCTTCCTAAAGAGCATCATTTAATCCTTCTAGTAGAAGATAAACAAAAGCAGAACTAGTGATTAATAAATTTCCATGGAAACAGAAACCATGTATTTATAGAGAATGTGATAGTTTATAAATATCAAGCTTTGCCATTATCTGCAGATGTGCCAGTTCTGTAGAACTTTTCCAAAGTTTCATAATGTCAATACAGATGACTATGAGCAGAAATGTAGTCTAGCTACTTCCAATTCAGATAAAAAATCCGATGCATTAGGTAACATTTCATTATATCCAAGATTTACAAGCAATTTAATAATTTTTGCTATGATTAATTTTCAATAGAACTCCTAGTTATTTATTTTATCTTGTTTGCTTTTTTGTGACATGATTTCTCTGTGGACCCATGCCTGTCCAGGAGCCCACTCTGCAGAGCTGACTGGCCTGTTTATCAAATGCTGGGATTAAAGGGTTTCACCACCACAGTCAGGTGTTTTCCTAACGATTTGAAAAATTCATTTTTCAATGTTTTTTTTCTAAGATATTGAGGTTTTTTTAAGTAGTCTTTTTCACGGAGTTGTTTGTGGGTCATTAGCTATTCATTGACAATGTGATATATAAACTTTAATTCACACACACACAAACCAACACAAAGTGCCTAGTTCTATACCACCTAAACCATGGGAAATGTTTTTCATACAGAATTTTGTATTTACTTCTCTTTTTACAGTTTATCCTTTAAATAGAAAACGGAAACAAACACCAAATACCTCACTCAAGAGTTACTTCAACAGGCTTCACTCTAGTGGTCTAATAAGAACTGCAGGCCTAAAAATGAATGCAGGATAAAAGCCATGAGTAAATTATGTTTTGTATTAATCATATTTTGCTTCCTGAAACTTCATTTACCTCATTCAAAAAATGCTTCTTTGTCCTATGAAGCACTTCAAAACAGCATTCAGGTAAAAGCTATCTGGTATTCATTCCTCTCCCTGGTTACATAACTGACGGTATGCTGAACTGTTACTCAGAATTGGATATGTATTTACTGCACATATGTGCCATCAATTGCATTAATGCTGTGTCAGTGGAAATAGTAGATTAGATGAATTAACTTTTTCCACTTTTCCACTTTAATTGCAGTCATATTCTCATATGAGTCTGTTTTATTTAATAATCATACCACTATAATTACTTAATATGCTATTTATCTGTCACCACCCTTTGCAACTTTATTATGGAGTTATTTTCAAAAGTACCCATGTCGATTTCATTTGCGTATGCATGTTTATCTCAGTTGCAACCTTTGTTGATAGCAATTTGGCCACAGAAGTCCAGGTTACCAGCCTATCTTAAGTGATGAAAGTGGTTTCCTTAGCAACTGAAGCAATTTAGGATCTTGCAGAACACCTGTTCTTCCCACTTGTATCTCCTAGAGCTGAGATGCAGGCATCTGAAAACGGCCTTTCTTGATTTGATTTTTGCTCGTGTGTGTTCAGGTAGCTTAGGATACGGTGAATTTGCTGATCTTTGCATAGTTCAAACACTAAAATCCTCTGCATGCCTTAGATTTGCTATTGCAACACAATTGGTCTCTCATCTCTCCCAAGCGCAAATATTCCTCTTGTGCTTCCTCACCTCTTTACCAACTGCTGCTAATGGAGAAATTTGGAGATGCAACTAGGACAGAGACTATTCTGTAAGTGCAAATGACAAAATGTGGCTCCACTGTCACCCTCCGGCTTTTTATTCAGCCAACATTCATAATTCATTGGGTCTGGTAATATAAAAGGGCAATGTGCCTGGCTGCTTGAGAAAATTACTGTCATATTTTACCTTATAAATTTTTTAAATTATTCATTTTCTTGATTGTGTAGGGTCATTCTTCTCTTTTTCTTGAAATTTAACTGAACTTATTCATATATAGTCTCTGTATTAGAGCCCATAAAAGAAATTACAGAAAAAAATCACTAGTTATTTTGTTTTAAAGCAGTGAAAACACCAAATGTAAGGTGATATTTTCTATATTTAGTTATGATTATTTCATGGATCATTTACTTGCCTTTAAGGGCCTTCATGCTAAGGTGTCATTTATTAAATTAAATAAGTAAGCATGTCATGCTTTATTCCCACATCTCAAACAAGAAAACTCAAATAGAGAGATTAACTTTAACCTTAGATTAACACATTTCATAAAACTTCTACAGGTTTTCTTTAATTAATAATGTGATTTTATGTACTTATCACAAATTGATATTCTCAATAATCTGTCACATTTTCAAAAAAAAACTTTAATCCTTTTAATAGTTGAATGAATGTTACCCATGTTAACTCAATCTGCAATCAGATTCTAAATCATGATTACTACAAGATAGGTCTGGTAATTCATGTCTGTAATTGCAGTTAATTAGGAGACCTGGACACTAAGAATATGCATTCCAAAATACCCCTAAAGTCACTTCATCGGTCTCCTTCACTGCCTCTGTCTCTCATCTGTTTGTCTGGTTCACCCATTTCTCCTGTTCTATCTCAGTGTTAGAATACTTACCTAACATTTATGAGGCCCCAGATCTAATCCAAATAGCTGCTAAACATGTTTAAATAAATAATAAAATTGATGCTTCTGGTTGACTGTGAATGGTCCCCGTAGACACTTCTGGTTGAATACTCTGTTCCCAGGTAGAAGCATTTGGGAAGGTATAGGAGGTGTGGCCTTGTTTGAGGAGCTGTGTCTCTGGGGGCTGGCTGTGAGGTTTCCAAAGTCTACACCATTCCCAGAAACCTTCCTCAGGCTCACACTTGTAAATTAAGACGCAATCTTTCATCCACTGCTCCAGAAGTATGCCTGCCTCTTTTCGTCCATGTTATACAATAGGATTCTTGAGAAAATTAACCATCCAGAATCGTGAGCCCCACGTTTTATGCTTTTATTTTTGTGTTGGTCATGGTTTATTATCACAGCAATAGGAAAAAAAAAAAAAACAAGACAATAATCATTTCCTAAGCGTCAAAAGAGCTGAATACTTAAACATTTACATTCAATTATTCATTATTCATGATTCAAATGTGTCTTTTGAATAATTTTAAATGGCATATTTTATAGTATTTTCCTAGTTTATTAAGAAAATATTAAAGTTTATATAAATATGTTATGACCCTCATACTTATGCAAATTATATAAAATTTATTTTTCTTTTTACTCAGCACCAATAAACATTTTTCTTTTATATTGCATATATGTGTAGATATATAGGATATATATATATATATATAATATTACAGAAGAATAACAACTGTACATGCTCATGCGGTGATACAGAAATTTAACCTCTTCTGTTTCTGGTTACAGATGGCTATAAAATCCTCTCCATGTCCTTAGTTGATGAGCGTGTTTTCTCAAATTATATATAGTCTATTGGTTTAAAAACAGTTTTGAGAATATTCTCTTTATTTGTTTTTAGCATGCAAAATAATAGGTTGTATTAAAACACTGCTGTATATTATCAGTGCACTTTACACATATGCACCGCAACATTCATTTCTCTCTTCTCCTTTCTTCTTGCTCTCTAAATCCTACAATTCACAGATGGTAAAAGCCTATGTTTTATCTTTCTTGTTTTAACCCCATCTTCACCCTTTAGAAAGCTTTCATAGACTTTCATTGACTTTCACATCCTTCATATTCTCAAATAATTATCCTCCAACTTGATTCCAGATTCTCAGCTTAATACATACATATAGACATACACACACAAACACATGCACACACACTATATATATATATATATGACAAACTATATTATATAACATATAATATATTTGCATTTCTAAATTGGATTATTTTACATAAAATAATAACCAGTTTCATCAACTTTATTGCAAATGAGTTCATTTATTTATTCCTTAGGAATGCATGAAGCTCTTTTGTACATATGCCACATTTTCTCAGTCAAATTACATTTTGACAATCCATTCAGGCTCTGTATCTTGTCATTTCTGAACATTGAAGCAAAAATCAGAAAGAGGAAATTAGCTCAGCAGCATTAGGTCTTATAATCAATTTGGTATACAAAGGAATACTGTAGCTGAATCAATAGGTAGTTCTATTTTTTTTCTGTTTTGATGTTATTTATTTTTGGATATTTAATAATTGCTTGCCTCTTCTATTATCCTACAGGGAATGGCATATTATATAAAATTTGTTGTTTTGTTTTTGATTCCTGTGAAATTGTTTTTCAGTACTCGTGAGAGAGTATGGTGCTTTGGACATGCTACATATCAACTGGCTTTCTTAGTTTAATCCTCAGTCTTAAGCTGTTATCTTTATGTATATATTTAGATATGACCTTTTCTGTGTTTTCTTATTTCTCATGACCCAAGATAGTCAATTATGTGTAAAGTATTTAAAATAGTAATTTAAAATCTCTCTTTCACATACATACATATATATTAATTTAATATTAAATAAAATTTGGAGTTTTCATATTTTTTGTGTTAAGTGCTAATGTGGTGGTCAATTTTATGTTGTCAACTTGACATAATACAGTGCCACCTGTGAAAACAGGCCAAAAAACTGGTTTATAGATCAAGTTAGTCTGCAAGCATGTCTAAGGCAGAGTTTTTTTTTTTTTTAATACATTCATTGCTGTGGGAAAATACAGCCTACTGTGGTTGGCTGACTCTTAGTCACAGAATTCTGGACTATGTAAGTGTATAGAAGATGCTGAGTATGAAAAAACATATTCATCATTTTCTCAGTATTCTTCACCATGGGTGTGACTTTCTACGTCAAACTCTTATTTTGATGTCTCCACAATGATGGACAGTAACTTGGAAGTATGAGCTGAATAAACTAGTTAAATAAACTCAAACTTGTCCTCTTTTTTCAAGTTATTTTCCTTATCTGTACAGAAAACTCGAACAGCCAAGCTTGATGTACTTGTTCATAACAACTGTTTTTAGAGACATTGCTTTAATGTTTTAAGTTAATCTGAATAGATAAAGTCTCTTTTCATAGTCTATTTTGTATTTTGTTGTGTGAAATTCTATGTGGCAGAGTTAAAATTTTCTCTGTTGTTTTTGTGTTTGTACTGACATTTCTTTTATGTTTCTCAAAATTTTCCCTTAAATTATGTGTGCATCTTATATTTCTATCAGTTGAAATGCATATTGGCATTCATTGTGAGTTGTGAAAAATACCAATATATAACTGTATACTTAATCATGGCTAAGATAGACTAGATATATTTTCCTGACTCCTATGTTTTTCTGCTCTCCTTTTATGTTAAATAGCCAAGCAAGTCTATTTGAAGTTAGAGTTTAACACTTTGTCATTTAGAACTAGGCTATGATTTGTTTATATATTGTCCTCCTTAAAATAGTGTTCCAGGAAAGTATACTTAACTTTTTTTCCCTAATGGAAATTCATCTGAAATGTTCATGAGAGTATCAGGTGGTCTTAAGTATGTAATATTCAGATATCCTTATATGCAGTATAATCTCTGCTTAGCTTCCTTAATTAATTAGTTGCTATTCAAGTGTCCATATCAGTTTTAGGTTTCAGTAAACTGTCTGTGGCACTAGTCATTGGGAAATGTGAACAGCTGTTTATCCATCTAGTCAGGAAAGTGGTGAAAGACCATTGCATGGACACCACCAAAGCCTCACTTGATGGACAAATGAGTTTTGATGGGACTGATTACAAGTAAATACATCAGGAGTTATTTATAGGAATATTAATGACACGAAGAGTTATATGAGTAGAGCTGATATTATATGTGGTAGCTCTAAAGAGCACATTGAATAAATGCAGGCAGCTCAACAGGTTGGAGGACCTTTCATGGTAGCTCATTTCACTCGCGTCTCCTCCAATTATCTATTCTGGTCTTTTATTAACTCTTCTGTCTGTCTCTTCTTTGGCCAGGTGTCTAGGTTGGTCACTGCATCATCATCAATGATGCTAGGATTGTATAAGAGTCTTTTTGAAGCTTGGCTTCTGGGGTCTCAAGAATGACTTTTCTGATAATGAATCTCAAGCAGTCTTTGCTAAACATATATATATATATGTATATATATATATATATTTGTGTGTGTGTGTGTGTGTGTGTGTGTGTGTGTGTGTGTTTGGGAGAGAGAAACCAACAGATTAAATCAGATAAGGAAATTCTTGAAACTATTTTGAGGATATATTTTTCCTATATTATGGAGCCTCCATGCAGGTATATTTCACATCCTGGGCAATCTGCTGTATCTGTAACCACTGCCTGTAAATGAGCTATCCTCCAAGATCCTTCATGATCTAGGGTTTTACCCTCAGAGGAAATACTGCTACAGAAGAAATATTCTGTTCCAGAGAAGTATATTCTAGGTGTGATTAATCTATTTACCTATATAACTGTATATTGTGGTCATGGTGTGCCCTTTGACATCATTTTATTAAAGAGTCAAAGAAAAGTTGCTGGATTTAGTCGAGTCACTTTTTCTATCTTATAAATTCAGTACTGCCCATTTCCATTGTATTGGATCAGCTGACCACGAAATCAAGCTCTGATACATTGATATAGTGCATATCTGGTCTACAGAGGTTTGTCGTGTAGTTCAAATGGCACAAAATACAGATGTTAATAGCCTCCAATAAGCCAGCAAATCATCTGAAGAAATTATATCATTGTTGGTTATCTAATTCCTGTAATACCTAATGAGAAGCAGAAATTTTTCCAGTGATGAAAAATTGAATTTCTCATATATTAAATCCACAAAAGACAAAAATTAGCATTTAATGAACTGTTTTTGAGCTCTAGACAAAAATACTGAATATTTAACACATGTGATCTCATTCTTAATTTATATTCCTTAATTGCCACAAGCTATTATTAGGCTGCATAGAAAATTGGATCAAAGACTTTAGTCAAATGCCCAAGGCATACCTAAATTTGTATAATTCTAAATGCACTTACTTCAGAAAATTATTACACTGGGTAGGAGACTTTATTGAAATTTTTATGTAAGTATGACTTCATTTGTAAAACTATCCAAAAGGAAGAAAAGTTTGGTTCAGTAAATGCTGGGCCTTATTTTATTTAAGGTGTTTTTTATATATTGACCATCCTCTCAGTAAAATGCATAACAGTTTGACTCCTTTTCATAACTAAAAAGATTTTAACTCTTTTTGTGTAACACATCAATATAAAGTAATAGCAGATTGTTCTCCCTTTTACTGTTTTGTCTTTTATGTTATGAAAAAATATTCTGATTGCCTAGCATTTTCAATTTTAATATGAAGGAATGTAACACAGAGAGTAACTCTATACCTTATGGATAAATTTTAGTTAAATCCCTGAATATGACATGAAGTGAAACATAAAATAGAAAATGATGTTGTTGTATCGTCTTCAGTATTAATATAAAATTCATCTTGTTGTACATGCTATGAAACTATACAGTAATGCCTACAAGAAACAACCATATCCTTCTTTCCTTCCTTTCTTTCCTTCTTCTTTCTTTCTTTCTCTCTTTCTTTTTTTTCTTATCGCTTCTTAAATTTTACGTGTATCATTGCTATGTCCTCACAACAAAATACCTTTTTATTTTTTATGATCAAACCCTCAGTTAAGGGTAACATATTTAAATCTGATTTGAGTTGCTTAGATAGGTAATGACAAGATGTATTCCAATTAACTAGATATATGAAGTTTCCTAACATCTGAATTATCAAATATGCACTATTAAATCTCAAATGTCCTTGTAATTAATTTCACAATTTTTCTAGACTTTACAATTAGTTTGTATGCTCTTAAGGGAGTTGTATATGTAAGTAAAGAAAATTATAAATATATTTAGGGAGAAGAAACTTACAAAACCTGAAGATATGATAAAATTGTTTTTCTCGGTGCATGTTGATATAGTGTGTATAGAACTGTAGAATTACATGGCCCCTACTTAGTGTCATCATTTTCATTTCTTTTGAGAATTCTAATGAACAAATCCACCTGACATTTAGAAAATATGGAACTCATTAATGATATGAGAAGACAAACTGAGAAGGCTAGGGAGAAGAGTGAAATTAAATGATAAAAATCAAAAGGAAATCATCCAACAAAATGGAAACTTTAATGCTATGCTTTAGTGAAATATACTTTCTGCGTCTCATATGGTGTGCTTTACACAGAATCAACTCAGTTAAATGGGTTACTGACACTTTTTTTTTTTTAAGAATGGAGGCATTTTTTTTAATTTATTAAAGATTTCTGTCTCTTCCCCACCGCCGCCTCCCCTTTCCCTCCCCCTCCCCCAATCAAGTCCCCCTCCCTCGTCAGCCCAAAGAGCAATCAGGGTTCCNCAACCATGGTCTCATTATCTGCAGAACATGATTCCAGGACCTACTTTATTTCAGGGTCAGGTGTAATTTTTTTTAATTTATTTATTTCTTTATTTATTAATTAAAGATTTCTGTCTCTTCCCCACCACCGCCTCCCCTTTCCCTCCCCCTCCCCCAATCAAGTCCCCCTCCCTCGTCAGCCCAAAGAGCAATCAGGGTTCCCTGCCCTGTGGGAAGTCCAAGGACCACGAATGGAGGCATTTTAAAGTTAACATGTGAAAATCATAAACACTGATCATCTCAATGAGAAAAACTACAGAATCTCAGGCTTTTAGAATTTATTTTAGAGGACTTTACATAACGCTATCTTCTTTGTCAGAGAGACAGTACAAACATGGATGATTTGACAGGAATGTGCTAGATGAGTAACTATTCCAACTGAATTAGACTCAGTTAATAGACACAGGATCAAAGACACTATAGTGCTATGCATTGTAGTTAGAGCACCAGATAATAGACAAATAGGCACTAATCGGGAGTGAGTCTGGGAAAATTACAAAAATATCTATCACAGAAAAAATAATTGTAACTACAAAATAGTTCTAAAAAAACTATAAATTTGAAAAATGTATCAAGAAAAATTATATTAGAAATGTCAATAAAAATGTACCACATACAAATGACAGAGCCAATGTCAATATTAACAAGAAATAAAAGAATTTTAGTAGTTCTTTGTCTTTACTATTTTGTGTTCTCTAAGAACAGAAATAATATCAGAATTTCTCATAACATCTGCATGGACAATTAAATATATTTTATTATTACGAAGACTATATCCCAGAAGGTTGCATAATATACTTGTACATATGCATTAAACATTTAAGCAAGAGCAACACATAAAATAATAAATGCTAAATCCTATAAGTAGTAAATGAATTAAATAATTAAAAAAATATCGAGGAGCAAGCCAGATGGTGTTGGCACATGCCTTTAATCCCAGCACTTGTGAGGCAGAGGCAGGAGGATCTCTGAGTTCAAGAGCAGCCTGTTCTATAGAGTACGTTCTAGGACAGACACCAAAGATACACAGAGAAACCCTGTCTCAACAAAACAAATACAGAGTAGAAAATGCTTATAATGTATTACTGGATTTTATAGTGTCTGGCTCGTGGTTACAGACTGATGTTACATTAAGAAGTTTTGTAAGAGTAAATGAAGTCCACCCTCAGAAATTTAATTTGAACTATAGGAAATAAGTTAGCAATTAAGGACTGACACTTTCAAATAGGCTTTTTAAAACTTACACCTTCAAGTCATAAACCAGTATAGAAGGAGCTCAGGCAAGGAACAATAGTAAGGAATCTAGAGGCAGAAAAGATGGGTGAATTCTGCTTAGTAACTTGCTACCTGGCTGTAGTTTCATGGTCAAATAATTGTTTTGTAACACAGATAGCAACTCATGGATAGTGAGGTCATGGGTCCTTGAAAAGAATATCCTTCTGCCATTTTCCTAAACTTTAAAAAATTTACAGCTGCATTAAAACAATATGTCCCTATATGAACTGACTAGTGTATCCCTCACTCCTTTTCAAATAAGCTTCTTTGAGAAGCTGATGGCGAGAATAAAATTGGAGAAATCCATATGGACCAAAATACAGATAACAACTGACAATGGAGTTCAAACATAACTGAATACTTCTTCAAGAGAACCAGTACACCTAAGATTTTGGGAGCTTCCTAGAAGAGGTGGCAGAAAGATTATAAATACCAGAACACCTAATATTCTACCAAGATACAATCTTCTCTAAATGATATAATGGTAATACTTTATAATTTACAGAAAAATAATTAAGAAATTATAACATTCCATCCCTCTGTCACTGTTTCTTTGTCTCTGTCTCTGTCTCTGTCTCTGTTTCTCTCTCTCTCTCTCTCTCTCTCTCTCTCTCTCTCTCTCTCTCTCGACTAGTTTTTATAGGTAAGATACTACTCAAAAATGAAATGAATCACTTCACCATTTTACCTTTAGGTAGACTGTTCAGCTGAAATTGTATCTATTTCATGGAAACAGCCCAGTATGAGATGATCAAATAATCTGTCAAAAGTGCTGAGCTCAAGAATATTAAAACAGTCCAGATGTTGCAGTTCAAAGCCCCATACCAATGATTGTTCTATAAGACTCAGTTCTATAAAGCCAAGATCATTAAAATAACCTGCATGTTTTATCACAGTATTAATCAATGTTTTGTATTGAATATGCATAGAGAAGGAACCTGGGGCTTCCTTATCTTCTATATGAAAGGCTCGTCAGTGTGTTAGGACTTTTCCTGTCTTCAATGAGCAGTGTATTTCCTAATTCTTTTCAAGGAATAAAAATAGTTTATAATGCAGTTTGAGATAAATTAAAAGTGAAAAGGTTCAATTATATTATGAAACCTAAGAAAAATAGAAAAATCTACTTTATTTCAGTTGTCTTCCTTCCAATCTCCTATTTTGATACTATAAGAATTAAGCCCCCTTTTTACATATATTAGGAGAAAACACAGCTATTAGACTTAAAGTCAACTCATCTGAACCTATATGATACTTATTCTTTGTATATTATAAGAAATTGACTTTCATATTGAATTTTAAATTTAGGCACCATGTTTTATTTGTAATATAAGGTAAACATGTATTTCTAGGTAAGTTTTACATGAAAAGAAATAAGAGTTTCCTTATTTAACTGTAATCAATTTTGAGTTCTAACAGTTAAAATACTACATAAATTTATTTTAATTGTCGTTGGTTTTAAATATATTTAACTCAAGTAGTTTTTATTTTAATTTTGTCATAGTTATAATAGAAGCCCTACAGTTGTTACTCAAATGCCCCCCAAAACTAGACATTATTACTGGTCAGATAATTATATAAATATATGACTTATTACATACAAAATTTCATTCCTTGCCATATTCAATTTTCATTTCTCTTTCAGTTATTCTATCAAGATTTTGGAAAGAAAAGGATCACTATGCTTTAAGGAGTTATGTCTTCATTATTTTGATTTTTTCTCTTTTCCCCAAGCAGTAGAATAATTTTGTTCACTTACTTGGACTTTCCACAGGGCAGGGAACCCTGACTGCTCTTTGGACTGGAGAGGGAGGGGGCAAGCAGTGGGGGGGAGGGGAGAGGAG
>NW_026067914.1:10044140-10074382 GCF_014885135.2 Alexandromys fortis | reverse complement strand
CCCTCCCACCCACCCTCCAGTCCTCAGAGAGGTTTAGGCACATTGCTTTGTAGTAGGTCCAAGGCCCTTACTACTATATCTAGGCTGAGCAAGGTATACATCCAAAGAGAATAGGTTCCCGAAAAGCCAGTACATGCAGTAGGGGTAAATCCACTGCCAGTGGCCCCTCAGTCTGCCTCAGCCATGCAATGGTCAACCACAATCAGAGGTAATAGTTTGATCCTGTGCTTGTTCCTTCCCAGTCCAGCTGGAGTTGGTGAGCTCAATTAGTTCAGGTAGACTGTTTCAGTGGATTAACCCATCATGGTTTTGACTTCTTTGCTCATTTTCTCATTTCTCCCACTCTTCAACTGGTTTATACTATATGTATGTTTGACCATTTATTATAACACAAAATTGAATTCAAGTATGCAAACTGTTTTTCACAAAGATCTTACACCATTCACTTCTCTCTTATTTTTGTAACTTTATGCTTTTATAAATAATCAGAAATTACTAATTGTTTTGACTACTTTTGTTTCTTTTTATAAAATTATGGCTCAGTTGCCTATAATTCAATCTAAAAACCAGAATTCTCCACCTACTACCCCCATCATTTGGCAAGATATTGATTGTGAGTCCTTCTTTTGCTTTATCTATAACCCAAAGTCAAACTGCACATACTAACTCAATGTCACTCAACCACTAAAATTTCTTCCATTATAGTTTCCGTAGCTACAATTTACAAAGTTCTAATAGTCAACTACATATTGCTATATCTAAATAAACTCTTCTGCTTCGTGTTTCAAGTTGATGTGGTCACGACATGTGCATTACCACAATTCTACTCACTCCACATTTGTCATTCAGCAGCTGATCTGTCATCCAACCTCCAAATGAGAGTAGACCCTGTAAAATTTTGACTAACCACTGGTTTAGAAGTCTTTCTGACCATAGTTGATATATTCAACTGTAGTATTTTCAAGATAAGCCAATGGTTCTTCTTAATCTAATTGGAATACCAGGGTAATGGAACCCGTTCCATTTGACTTACCTGAAGTATGTGTACTTTGTCATTCTGTTTGATTTAATTGTCAGAATTTTGGGTTTTCTCTTCATAAGCTCTATGGGCATTGTTATTTAATATTTAATGTAAGAGTAGTTGCTGTTTTTGTCAGACCCCAGTCAGTGCTTCACTGCTCATCTCCTATCACACAGTTTTCTAATACCTTTGTGTTCTTTCCTCATGCTAGCAAATCATTTCCATGTGTCTCCTATAATTTCGTTATTCACCATCATATAAATATGTATATTCATACACACACCTTGTGAAACTAAAACCGTGACTTAGAGACCATTAAAAGCTTAGCTGGATGATAAAGTGAGAGGTAGATAGATATATCCACTGATACACTATAGCCTTTTCCTTAATTCATCTCTTAAGTATAGGTAAGCATATCTTTGAGCATGACATCATGCTCTGCCTGCTTTTCTATTGCCATTTTCCCGCTCTCGAGCTACGTTAAGATAAATTCAATGAGTGGCCTACTGAGAGATTCCTCGTCCCTTGCTTTTTCATATACCCCATCATTTATTTACTTATTTATTACTTCTTTGTAAATGCTTTAGTTCCAGGAATATGTTCTTCATAACATCATTGTGGTACTTTCCCAAAAAGGCTTCAATACCCTGGAAAGCTTCCGAGTTCACAAACATGTTTTCTTTCATCTGTGTTACTCAAAATAACTTCTAATACTGAGAAGGGAAAATAAAATTTCTAAATTGTATGTCCCAAACTGTTTCGTGATTAATCATCTCATTTCTTCTGTGGAGTTTAAACTGCATGAAAACAGACAATTAATACTCCTTTATTATTTTATTTATCATGTATTGTTTGTGCTTCAGATATTTAAGATTTATTTTTATTATAGTGTAGGGGAAAATACTTAATTCATGACTAAATAATTCATCAGAGAATATATATGTTAATCAAAAGATTTATATTTTTAGCAATTTAAATGCTGTAAGAGAAATTACAAACAATTTTAGATTAACTTACTTTATAACAGGTAAAACAGAATATCAACTACAAGACATAGCTTTTAAATTTTGTAACTCAGTGTTTCAACAAAACAGGTAAATATATTGGATATAACTATTATACTTTATAGTCCTAAATTTTATTTTAAATAATTTTATTGTCATGGACAAATCAACAGCATGTTTCTAGTTTTTCCAGATGAACCTAAATTCTGAATAATAGAAAA
This sequence comes from Alexandromys fortis, assembly GCF_014885135.2. Classification (NCBI taxonomy): domain Eukaryota; kingdom Metazoa; phylum Chordata; class Mammalia; order Rodentia; family Cricetidae; genus Alexandromys; species Alexandromys fortis. The sequence continues at coordinate 10,072,136 of NW_026067914.1, read as the reverse complement.
ACTACTTAATTGGAAATTTTCTGAAGCTGAAGTACAAGTGGATATCACACCTAACCATGACTCACTAGATTTACTCAAAGAAATGTAAGATAAAATGACTGAGAATAACAATACTTTTAGCAAACAAAATACCATTCTTACTGATTAATTTCAGGATTAATTGTAAAATAATTTAGAAAACCTTGCTGAGTATAATTTCCAGGGTTTTCTTTTGAATTCTTGCCTGATAAATCATAATTGCCCCTTGCAGGAAATGGTTGTATTTAAATAATATTAGTAACAATTAATATATGGAAATAGGCATGGAATGGAAGTAAAATAAGCAGGTTAAAATTAAATCAGTTAATTGCCAAAAGGAAAGCAAATTCTTTTCCAACAAATCTACTGTGTGTTCTCTCTTCTGTCCAGGAACAACATTTAGCATTGAGCATAAGGGGTGAACATCTGGTTTCTCTGGAGAGAATGCACAATTGTAGCCTTGATCTGTGTCAACTAGCCTGAAGAAACTAACATGAAGTTAATATCCACACTCTGTGTTGACACACTTTCTGAAGGTGTAAGATGTGTGATATCAAATCTAGGTAGTAAAGTTCTAAAAAATCCATTCCATGACTATTTCCATATATTAATTGTTACTAATATTATTTAAATACAACCATAAATACCAGGTAGCATGCTTTTCAATACCATGACAATGTTTCTTACGTTCCCAGGTGCCCTCAATGATGGAAATGTTGATATTTCCTTCCTAATTTTCAGATGTATTGTGTTTCAATACAATCTTACTAGGTTCCTCCACATTTCCCTTACTATCTATTTTTCTAATAAAGCAAATCAACATTATCAATTTTTAATTTCATCAATGAATTGTATCATCTTTTTTGCCTTTCCTTCATTTAGATTATATTACCTAGTCAACAGTTGTAGGCTGTGGAATAATCCTGTTGTACACTGTGAAGATATTTTGCTTTTTTGTAAATAAAGAGTTGACTGACTACCAGGTAGGCAGGATTTGGAGGCAGCGAGGACACTGGGAAGAAGAAGGGCTTTCTTTGAAAAATCTAATGGTTGCATAGAGACACAAAATATGTAGGAGATGAATATGTGATGATGAAAAAATGTATCACCATGTGGTAAAGTATAGATAAGAAATACGGTTTAACTTAAGTTGTAAGAGCTAGTTAGTAACAAACCTAAACTATCAGTCGAGCCTTTATTCTCTATTTGGTTATTGGGGAGCCAGTAGCCCTGACAAAATTCACAGCCTACAAATGAAACCCAAAATGGAGAATGAACTTTACATAAGACCTGACAAAGGTTTCAAAAAGGTTTGAAACACACAAAAATGGAGTCAAATGCTGCTTTCTGGTAACCATCTTCTTTCCGTATGGCTCAGTACCAAGGACAACAAAAAAGATGTTGCTCCTTTTGCTATTTATATGTTTAAAGGTGAGAGGCTACTTACAGTCATGGAACTGAGTGAAAGGCAGCTACATCACAGAGATGGTGTAACTGCTCTTGAAAGCTAGAAATATGTAGCTCGCTGCATATATTTCAGGCAACCCATGTGCTCAGTTCCCTCCGGTCGGTTTGGCTGTTCTAAGCCTCTTCTAGGCAGGTTTGCTTGGATACCAAGGCTTCTCTGAAGTTGTTACTACTTATATAAGGTTGATATCATCATCAGTTTCAGGGATGTCTTGAAAGCTTCTGAGTTGTTCACTCCCTGAGAATTCAGGTGTGTCCTTTCCAAATCTTCTGTGTGTTAAAAGCTTCACTCCAGTGTAGGATATATTAAATCATAAGAAATACTACACTTTAGGAAGCTCATTGAGTAGGACATACTCATCTGACCTCTAACACTCCTGTACCTACCTGGTATATTTGTACAAACACTCACAAATAATATAAAATTTATATTTATAATTATATATAAATCTGTAAGCCATACATTTATAAGTATATATAGATATATGTTAATATATGTTATATATTAATGTAATCTACACACACACACTCACACACATACAAACAGAAGACTCCTATTCCTACAGTTAGTAGCTAGGTTTATGTCTACCCACATTTGTGATGAAAGAGAGACTCATCTCCCTTCATTACTTATTTCCTAGCTAATCGTCCCTTGAAGCAGAAAGAATATGAAAAGTATAATTTTTCATTTATTAACCAAGCTTTAGTTTATAAATGACCTAGTTACTAAGGAATGATGCTTCTGTGGCAAAGAGACAATATTGAAATAATGGTTTATATATCTTACAGTACTATTCTCTTATTAAATATCTCACTAAGCTCTATTGATTTCCTGACACTTTGAGACAGTAGGATATATGTGGCAGCTATGCAAAAAGAGATTTTTCTTTGAGGTAAGAAACTAATGAATCTCTAGAATTTACATTAGTAAAATTTACCTTAAAAAACAACATTTCTGTTTAAAAAAAATCATCCTTAGCCTATGGTTATCTCTTAGGAAGGAAACATGTACAAAACAAGATTTTACAAAAGAGACATAAAACAAGTTGAAAAGGTAAAGTTAATTTATAAACTACAGAAAAAAAAAGGCTATTGCAATGCACAGAGTACAATCTTATTTGGCAGAAGAAATTTAGCTTGAGCTGTATTGCTAAGGAAAACAAGCAAATCACTGTAGACAAACAAAAGTTCTAAAGATTGTTTAAATGCATAAGATTAAAAATACAAAAATCCCCAAAAGATATGCTGATAGGTAAAACAAGTATGTCTTTGACATTGTTCTTGTGGAATACACAATACCAAGACATTCCCAATACGAGATATAGAAAATCAAAACAATTCCTTTTGTTCTTTTTTCTTTATTCATGTATCATACATTTGACTGCATACTCTTCCATCTTCACTTTTTTCCATTTCCCCTATGTCTCCTCTTCTCAATATATACTATTCCTCTATTTCCCGAATAAAGAGCAGGACTCTCAGGGGTAGCAACCAAACATGATGCAGCATGATACAATAATTATTTAAGTAAGTTTGATTTATAAATTAAAAAAAATATCCTGCTAAGAGACTACAAACTGGAACATTTTTAGACAAATTATACATTTTACATCACTAAAATGCACTTATCCTGTTGTCATCTTAAAATATGTAATTAGACTTAATGTTTGTTTGTGTGTGTGTGTGTGTGTGTGTGTGTGTGTGTGTGAGAGAGAGAGAGAGAGAGAGAGAGAGAGAGAGAGAGAGAGAGAATATCCAAGTGATGCTTTGTATCTATGAGGCTAAGACACCAATCTGTAGGAGTTGGTGCTTGCTTTCTTTCATATTATTCCTAAAGATTCAACTCAGTTTATCAGTCTTGGCAGAAAACATCTTTACCCATTGGACTATCTTATTGGCATGCTTGTATAATTTTTATGTAAAATATTATTACTTATAATTAACTTAATTCAGCTAAAATAGCAATAAACCTACATTAATCAGTTAGTACAATTAATAATCTAGTTATCATCCAATCGCTTTTAATTGTTGGGTTTTGAAATTCTGTTTTATGACCTATACGTCTTACTCATTATTGAAGGCTGAATAAACCATAACAGTAAAAACCAGGGGAATAATGATATATCTTTCTTAAATTAAAATTAATTTTAAAATGACTATAAGTTTTTGTTGGTTCTTGATAATATGAATATGATAAATAAAAATGGCAACATTAAGTTTGAAAATGTTAATACTTAGATTTGCCTTAATGTGTAAATTAATGGATTGTGTTCAAGAGGACACTTTATTTTTGGCTTTATGTGGCTTTTCATCTTTTTGTTTTTAAGGAGGAAATTCTATTTCCTTACTAATGAAAAAGTTAACTACCTAAATCACCTCTTCATTATGCTCAGATAATAATCATCCTTGTGACATTAAGGTGCAAACATACTGTGTCAATTTAGTATTTGGATGTATCTCTTATCATAATTAAAATGTGAATTTTCATTTAAAAATGACTCCTGAAATTTTCTAAATATGGCATGGCTCATAGGAATTCATCAGCACTTAAGTATTAAGTATTGTAGATTCCCCGCAGCTCTGTAAGCCATCTTCTTGCTGGAAACTCTTCACTAAAAAACTCAAACAAATGAGATGAGAGATAATGTGTATGTGTAATTACCCAGTGAAAAGGAGGGTGCTATTTAGGATATATTTGACACAGGAAGATGGTTGATTTTCATCAATTCATATTCATTTGAACATTATTAAAAATGTCCTTACATATCAAGATGACCAAATGTCATTGTTTACTAGCACTCTGAATAGTAGAGTATTGCACGTTTCCACTTCTGATTGCACAGACGGCTGTGCTTCAGCTTTGTAACATTGTTTACATCACAGGGCAGTAGTCTATCATGACCTCCTGAAAATATCTAAACTCAAAATTTGAATCACACTTTATGAAGAAGGTAATTATATTTGCAACAGTGAAACAAACCTAATTTGAACTATCCACAGATTAGTAATCTGTTGGGAGCAGTGAGACCCCAGATCCTGAATTTCATGTAAACAACTCGTTTTCCCCTGATCTGAGTGCCTACAGCTGCTCTGAGCACGAGACCTTCAGGAGTTCCTGATGGCAGGAGAGTGGTTTCTGGTGGGTTTGGCTGGGGCATGGCTATCTCTATATAATCTGTCCCTGAACACAAAAAGGGGGCATTCTCGGGGAATTCAAGGATGACCCGTGTCGCTGTCTCTCTGTCTGTGTGTGTCTGAGTATTTTAACTTCCAGCCCCCTTGCCCGAAGTTCGCAAACTGGGTAATAGCTCACCAAGTGCAGAGACGGGGGCGCGGTCCGAGGCAGTAATCTTTGGTTCTCTCTATGAAGTCTGATTTTGGTGTCTTTTCCCTCTCTGGAAAACTTACCTTAAAAAGCATTTCCATGAATATAGAAATATACAATTATATAATTTTCTATAGATGATGGATATAGGGATATATAGATAGGTAGGTAGGTAGATAATGAATATACAGATAGACAGACGATCAAGCAGCTAAATAGATGACAGAGGTTATTCAAATTATCTTAAATTGGCGGGAGGGGGGGTGTACTCCATTATATGTTACCACTGAAAACCAGTAGTACCAGGAAGGGTTATTGGTTAAAGAGATCCCATACACACCACCCAAATATTATACATTATTTTTGATGCTGTTGTGTCTCCTTAAAAGTTGTACAGAAAATCATTTCTTACTTAAGGATTGAGTCAAGGAACAGAGGAAGTTTAGCAGATACTTGATGAGAATTTTTATCCCTTATGACTAGCAACCATAGTAGTAGAAGGTGCCAATACATTCTACCAGAGGAGGAAAAGAATCAACAACCTCACTCTTACATGAACTCTGAAAGCTACAAAACCACCTGCCTGACAATACATGTTAAGTGGTATAGCAGCGGTTATGATTGTTATATGAGTAACTAACAATGTTTATTAGATGTAGAACCTATTCCAATAGATGGAATCAATCCCTTACACTTTCAGTGAAATCAATTTGTGGGTAGGGAGCTCATAACCTCTTTCCCTTAGGGAAAAACCTACTATTATGATTCAAGGATGAAGGGAAGGGAGAGACTCAAGGACAAAGAGAAAAAAAATGCAGCTCTTGTTATTTATGATTCTACTTTTCCCCCTTGCCAATTATCCATTCTTTGTTCACGACCATTCTTTTACCTGCCTGTCCTCTCCAAATAAAGGGAAAGGCATGGTATTTCTGGTGTGATGCATTTATATCTGTATGTCTTGTTCTCTTAGTTTTGCAGGTATAATTATGAATATCACTTTCATTTTCTGATAGTTAAATTTCTGAGCTATATCTTATGTAAAACATGACCAAACTGTTATTGTTACCCACATTCTCAGCTTCACAAAACACTTATTATTGTCTCTTTTTTTTTCTACATCTGTGTTTGATTCTAAGTTGAAAGAAGGGATGTGTATATTTTGTTCAAATTCCTATTACCGTCATTTAAATCAAGCCTCACATGATATGGAAAACACCACAAAATATTAGTGAAGTGAAGTAAGTTACATTGTCATTATTGTCTCTCAGCTGATATAGAGTACATCAAGTTTCAAAGGTCTATTTTAATCATGATATCAAACAAGGTACCACTTTGTTGAGTATGAGACTTAAAATTATTTTTTTAAATGATTTCTAAACTAGCATTTAATATTCTGGATTTTATTCTATACATTTCAAGCAGGAACTTTCTGTGTCCTTCCTTCCTTCCTTTTTTCCTTCCTCTTTTCCTTCCTTCCTTCCTTCCTTCCTTCCTTCCTTCCTTCCTTCCTTCCTTCCTTCTTTCCTTCCTTCCTTCCTTCCTTCCATTCTTCCTTCCTTCCTTTCTCCCCACTTTCTTTCTTTTTCATTTTCTTTCTTCCTTCTCCTCATCCTCCCTCCCCTCTTTCTTTCATTTCTTATTTCATGATCTATCATTTTTTAGTGATGCCATTATAAATGGGTTCCCAGACTGTGCCAGTTGTTCAGGATTTTAAGATTTTAAAAGAGGATAATAGCAAGTATTCATCACGGGATAGAGCAGAGCACAGTCAGGGATGTTTTCCAGGTCAGGGAGTGCGTATAAAGACCATTTTATTTCACAGCAGGTTAATGGTGCTTTGCCCTAAGCAATTCTTCCAAAATGAGAATGTTTCAAAATCATAAAAACAGAAAAAGAGCAATACATTTTAAAAAAAAAATGTAAGCATAGTACCTGAAATTAAAGATAGTGATTCATTGACCATTCTCTAGTCCTTAGGGTTCATGATAAGATACGATGATTAGACAAGGAAATGTTGGCACAAAAGATCTGTAGGATCATAGACCCTGTAGGTGTTAGCCTGATGGACAATCACTAGAGAAGAAGAATAAAATAAGCTTCATGAGGTTTCTTTTCATCACTCACCATTATACTAAGAAAGGAGTCCATTATTTTCTATATGTAACCCCAGCTTTTGTATTAAATTAAAGAAAGCATCTTCACCAGAAGATCAATTAATAGTTTAATTCTACAATTTAAACTTTCAAATTAACTTTGACTTTTTTTTTTGAAAGAAGCCTTCATTTGTTGTTTGGCATGAGTATTATGTCATACACCCATTCATTCAATATTACACTTAATGCAATATATCATTGCTTCCTGTTGAAGTTCCAGTCTCCAACAAGGAAACGATCACAAAATGATAAATAACCACCATACAGATACACAGCCAAGCATCCTTTGTTATAGGTTTGATTCTATTTATTTCCCAGCTTTTGTGTCATAAGTCAGTGCACTAAATAGTTATCCTCAAAAAATATGACACCATCGAGTGCTTTTCTTGAGAAACTTTTATACTTCTGAAGGAGGTGATATGAAGCAACAAAATAGAAATATATAAAATATAGGAAAATTGCTATGTTGACAGCATTAAGATAAGGAGAGCAGTCCTGAAGGTGGCGTAAGCACCCTGAGTTAAAGTGCACTAAGTTTGATTTTAAAAATCTATTGTCTTTATTTAGCAAGTGGTGCTGGCATAAGTGGATATCAACATGTAGAATAATGGCAATAGAGCCATATCTATCACCATGCCCAAAACTCAAGTCCAAATGGATTAAAGACCTCAATATAAAGCCAGCCACACTGAAATTCATAGAAGAGAAAGTGGGAAGTACACTTGAACGCATTGACACAGGAGAGCACTTCCTAACAATCATCCATCCCATCTTTAGCCACGAAGTTTCTGAATAGGTTTACACTACCAGACGTGAAATGCTTTTTGTCAATCAGACCTCAAATCAAATTTAAATTTTTTTGTTTACGTACCATAATAATAATGTCATGGTTGTATAAATAGTCACAGCTTGCCTAGTTTGTCATTATTGTCAGTTTCAATATTCATTCTGGGGAAACAGTACAGATTTTTTTCTTCCATAACTTTACATAACTCTTTCTAGCATTGTGAGAGATAACCAACAAAAAGAGTCTTTACAGGTCATGCTAAGTTAAGTTTTTATAACCTATAAAAACTGTGTGATGTTCTAAGAAATAGACACATTATCATCAAGTAGTGGTGGACAACCAAAAGCATTGGCAATAGTTGATGTTATTTAGAGATCTCTGGAGACTCAAGGATTAATACTTCACAGGTATGTAATCTGTATCTGGCACTGAGGCTTTCATTTAATAATTCACATCATTTGTAAGCAGCATTGTCCACACAGGTATATTACCTTATTTTGATGTTCTTTTGTTATTAAATTATGTTGGGAATTAGCCTAGGAACTACAGGATTTTTGTATGGCTCCTTTATATATTGTTAGTCTAGGTTATTCTTTACAATAGACCCACGTTTTATGAAAATAAATGAATGTTCTACTTTTCATTATAAAATGCCATTAAAATGCTGATTACAATTATTATGACTTGTTTATTTCCATGATATAAGGGTGAAAAATCAGGAGGTTTAGTATTATGAAATCCAAAGTATTTTAAAATAGCTTTATGGGAATAAAACAATATTGTGTTATAAATATAGAATCACCATAGCACACAAGTGAAATGAGGTTTCACATTGTCTCTTCTTCAGCAGCACCTTTGCCAGTTCCAATTTTCAGCATGGATTTATTCCTTACCCAAATATATATTTGCCTTCTGACAGCCTAGATGTGATTAGGTTCACTTTGCCTAGAAACAGCTTCTGTTATGAGAGATATTTGCAATGTTTTCCTGGTCAGATTTGGGAATTTCACACTGGTAGCAACCACAGAAGAATTGTTTCAACTTAGAGATGCAAAGATATAAAGAGTTAAGAAATTAGCTTCTATTTGCCAATGTTTTTTTTTTAATCTGGCAATTTGATGCTGTTCACCAAATTTCAAATACTAGAGTTCATTTAGCACAAGAAATTTGCATAGTTGAGTAACCTTTTGGACGGTAAGGGTCCAGAAATACATAAAGTAGAAAAGATGGAAAGTTCTAGATGTCACTGTGAGAAGCTGAGTTTTCTTATATTATTTATTTAAACAAATATGTAACTGTAACATATATCCAGTAATTTTATATGACTTCATTTTGTTGAAATGAATTATATCCATCATATTATTGCTCTTGCAATAAAATCATAATGTGCATCTAATTAATTAGATCGTATGCTGTTGTACAGACACTAAGGACAAGCAACCTGCCATTTGGAGTGAGGGCAGGAGTGTGTAACATTAAATATAAGTCAAGATAAATGTTGTAATTGACTACTTATACAATTAATATGGGATAATGAGCAGTCTAGTTTTCCTCTTTGGACAAGATAGAAAGCTTGAAATAGGTGGGTCCTTCTCTAATGCTTTCTTCACATATGCCGAGTGAGCTGTTATGGCTGCAGAGTCACATCAGGGATCCTGTTTTGCAATTCACAATGAAAAAGTTTTTTTTTAAATAATATTTTATTGTTGTATTTACAACATGAAACTTCTGAGAATAAATAGTAAGTCTTTTTTTCTATTAACCCTTTATTACATTACATTACATTACATTAGACAAAAAATTGTAGCATAAAATTATTTTATATATAACTTCCATGGAAACCTGAGTCCTCTCATATACCTAACACTTTATACAATTAATATTGTAGGTAATAGATATCATTTAAATTACTAATTAGAGGAGTATGATGATATCCAAATCAAAAATGTTTAATTCATCAATAACATAAAAACTTCCCATTATTTTCTACAACAATGTTCTTTATGGTTGAATACAATATTTCAGTCTAGTTTCCTGTTTGTGTTGTTCACGCCATACTAAAAACGTCTTTTTATATGTGGCAATGAAAACAGAACTGGACAAATACTCATTTTGTGCCTTATACATTGAACTCTATTTGTAGTATGTTGTGAAATTTTAAAAAGCTTCATGTCATAAAGAATGAAAAAATAAAATCTCAACATAGCAGATGATATACATGGAAAAACACATGAGACACTAGGAACTACAGGTTTATCTATTGTTTATTTGAAGAATTGAAATTCATGCAAGCGAAAATTCACATTCTTTTCCAAGTCCATAAACTAATATGAGAAGATACCATTAGGGGATAAATTCTTGAAAACTCTAAACATTAACATAAATTTACAGACAATTCTCTTTCTCTTTCTTTGGTCCTCATTCTATATATTTTTCTCATGGTATGCATGTTTAAATAGCTGTATTTATTTCTGTTTTCTTTACTTTATAACTTACAGAGATTTAGAAGGAAGAGAAACTTTTCTGGCAAGTAGCATTATGCATGCAATAACCAAGACACAGAGTACACCAGGGAACCATCATAATGCAGTGAAATCTTTATAGTCTTCTGTCAATCGCAAGGCACTTCTGCAGCAATCTATAGTTGGATGGAATTATCAAGTCATTCCTGAAACTATTAGAGGAAGCAGGAACAGATTACTAATGCTTTGCTCAGTCAATGGTGGAGTTTAGAGCCAAGAACACGATAAAGCCCCCAAACGCTTCACAAGTTATGAAAGCTGTCGTCCTCACAGGAGTTATGCACTATGATTTGCTTTTTCTGTTTTAATTACATCTAAATCTTAATCCTGTTTACATGTCTTAATATTTCATCATACTTTCTCTTGAATAATAGATAGTTATTTATTATCTTTTCATATAACATAAAAACTTCCATAAAAAATTAAATTCCATTTAATAGAGCATATATAATTTTCACTAGTAATGTGTCACTTAATTATATTTTTATTGTTTTATGTGACTACATATTTTAATATAATCTGTAGAGGATCAGGTAACAAGCAATTTCATCTCCTCCAATATTACTCAGTCATGTACTGGAAATTTCATATTTAGCTTTAAAAAGAAATGATTGTTTCATTTAGCAGGGGTCATTCTGACTTAAATCACCAAAAATTACCACGACTTTCTGAGTTTTGGGGGATGTTTTTGAAGCTTATAAAAAGATCTTTTGGAAAATAAAATTTTAGCATACCAATGTTTGCAGAAATTACATTTTCATAATCCCTCTCTAATGTGATCGTTGTAATTTCCTTTGTTACCCCAAATTTAATCTATTTCCTAAAATGAACACCTACAATTTTAAAATTTCTAAAACTATGAACATGTTCGGGGGGTGCATGGATGCAGTGGAAAACAATGAGATATCTTGATAGAGGCACTGTGAGGTTAGGGTGAAAGCTGGTGCAAGGGAAATTCCAAGGAATCCGAAGCCACAAGAATGACCCCAGCTAAGATTCCTATCAATAGTGGAAAGGGTGCCTGAACTGGCCTTCCCCATTATACAGAATGGTGAATACCTTGACAGCCATCATAGAGCCTTCGTCCAGGAACTGATGAAACCAGATGCAGAGATCCACAACCAAACATCAGGGTGTTTCAGACAAGAATCTATATCAGTTCAGTGGCACAATGAGCAGAAAATTTATCTTTAAGGGAGAGCATCCTCTCACTTCTCCACAATGGACTCCAGCATCCTAGGAAGGGGGCTTCTCGATAGCATAACATAAAGAAATGGCGAGGAGGCAGGGAGAGGCAAACAGAGGCACAGGGCCATCCTTTTTTGGATGGCATGCCATTTTTAAAACAGATCACAATTTTAGTATTTCCTCTGAACATTTGTATATCTGCGTGTCAGTTGGATTCGAGAGTGATGTAGAGTGTCTTGAGACAGGCATTACAAATTGACGCACTTCCTACGAAAGCTCCATGAATGGACGGCTCTCAGTATCATTTTAGTACAAAGGGCATTGAAGCAAGATCTCTTTTAGGGTTTCTCCTGGATTTCAGTGATGGAAAAGGCTTAAGGTTAGTTTATACTCTGACTGCTTCATTTACAATTCAATTAGAATAAATGTCAGGATAGGCAAATACTGTGAACAGCATCTCTAGATTCATTTATAAAAATGCTTACTCGATAATGGAGGTTCAGGCTCATGACTTCACTCCTGTGGAACTTGGAGAAGGCCAGGAAGAATTATAGTCCCTTCTAATCATTAAAATGCATGCATGAAGTCCTGCAAGCCAGCTTATTTATCATGCCGGAAACACTGGCAAGAGTCTTAAAGGCCCATTTCTGCACTTAGGTGAAGCTAGAAAATCCCCTGTTCTTTCAAGATGCGGAGATACTGTTAGTAGCTATGTCTGTTTGTAAGGAGTAGTTTATGGACAAAAACATGGCTTTGCTATTGCTATTTGTCAACATGCTGTTTGGGGTATAAAATCCTACATCAGAGAAATGAAAATCAAACTGACAAAATATTATAAAGTTTAAACACACACTTAATACCCACATTTTCATAGCCAGATCCCCAAGATTATATCCATTCTTAAAATAACCTGTTCATATTTGAATCTTATAGTTTTTAATTATTATCATGCTTATAAAGTCATAGGTATATTCCAAAGGAATGTTGCGCTGATATTGATTTGTATACATTATATTGTACATTTTGATATGTGATCATAAACAAATGATAATATCATAGCTTTTGTAAATGTGTATCACATAATATATAGTGTGACATGATTTGGTCGCACTTATTGCATTTTAAAACTACTGAAGTTTCTGCTTTAAATTACGAGAAATAAAAGCTGATTCATAGAAATGCACATATGTAATTGAAAACAATTGTGATTATTTTGAAGATATATATAATATTTATATTTAAATATATTGTTATAATGGTTTTAAAGGCAGTACTAAATGGTACATTGGTTAAATGTAATTTTCTGAATTAGAGTTGAGGTTGGAGTGAATCCAACACCTTCAAATGTTTCTACATCATTCCACACAAAAGCTTGAATCACCTTTAAGTAAAGTGCTTATAAAAAGCATTTAAGTGCTCTTCGTAATTTTCAAGGAATATGTACAACATTGCCCAGCATTTGAACTCTTCCAGATTTCATTTCCAATAAATTTAAATTGCTTTGTATAGTGAGGAGTAATTTAAAATTATTGAAGTGCTCTAAATTCCACAGTAGAGTACCTATAAAATATAAAACCTTGCAGTGATATAAATCACTATGCACACGTTAAAGCAATTTCAACAGATCAAAGGCTCTGATTTTTAGTTTTCACTACTTTAATTTAAGAAAATGAAAACAAAATGCCATACCAAAATAGCATTTACCATCAGTGAATGTAATAACCAAGCTGATTTTCAAACTGCCTTAAAATTTACTCAAGTGAAATACAGTGATGCAAATTATAAGTCAAAAAGTAGTTAATGTTTAACAATGATCTAACATACTTGAAAATCTCTTTCTACATCAAGTTACATTATTGTAGTAATGTGCTTCTAAAATGGACCAATAATGTGCCTGTTTGCTTTTCTGTTTTACTTTACATGGGTTATATATTTATTTATTTATTTATTTATTTATTTATTTATTTATTTGGTTTTTTGAGACAGGGTTTCTCTGTGGCTTTAGAGCCTGTCCTAGAACTAGCTCTGTAGACCAGGCTGGTCTTGAACTCACAGAGATCCGCCTGCCTCTGCCTCCCGAGTGCTGGGATTAAAGGCGTGCGCCACCATCACCCGGCTTTTACATGGGTTATTGAAGAGTGGGTGTGGAACAGTGACAATGCCTACCTGGAAGCCACACAAATTTTTGTATTATTGCTTAAATTGAATAGATATTAAAATGCAAAGTAATTAGCTAATGGGATGGGAAATGTTCAAGGAATATATATTTAATAACTTACAATATTTCAAAATTTAAGTTACCAAGACTGTTTTTATTTTAGTATAGTTCTACAAAAAACTTTCTTTGATCACTACCAAAGATACAATATGTACAGATTGGGGTAAGGGGAATAGGAATGGGAGGAACATTTGGAAGGGGGAAAGGGAGTTGGGGTTGAGGAAAGTACTTCTGGGAAAGACACATAGAACTGAGAGGTATTTTAGGGACAGTGTGGATACCTACTGCAGTGGAAACTTCCTAAAATACATGAAGGTGATCTTAATGGAGTCCTGAAATCGTGAGGGAGACAGAGTCCTGCTGGGAGCCGATTTGAGTGGCTGCCATTACAAGATGGCATTTGGCCCCCGGCCTCGCTTGATACCATAATAAAGGTTGCAGTTCTTCCACCAGAAAACAGGGTGAGTTGTTGTGATCTAGCTGCCCACACTTCCCCTGACCGGCAGGGGAACTTCCTTGTGGTCTGTAATTGACAGGGATGCTCCCCTGCTTTCTTTCCGGCCGGTGGGTCCCCAGAAAAGCAGTTAAAGTATCAAAGTATCAAAGGTTGCTAGGCAGACTCCCTATATAAGCAGCTACAGCTCAGAGCTCTGGGCCCCTCGCTTTCTGTTCTCCCTTCAACCAAGAGGCTCCAATAAAGCGTGATTTGAGAAGAATCCTCGTCTGGTGGCTGTTCCTTCCTGCTGGTCAGGGAGTTCACCACAGAGTCCCAAATGGCCATCTATTTTCACCTGGCATAGTTAGAGTATTGGTATTAGGTTTCTTTCAATTGAGTTGTTGGACAATAATATCCCATGCAAATTCCCAAACAACCTAGGCTATTGACAAGACAATCATTTCCTTCCCCAGGTATGAAAGCAAGATCCTATTGCTGAAGATAACACCAAGAGAACTCATTGAGGAGGATGAACTGCATATAAGCTTCACCTCTACATTCTATCTTTTGGTGTACAGGAAAGTAGTCTACAAGGTAACAAAAAATAACTGTAAACATGAATCCAGCCAAGGAACTTTGGTTTATAATCTCTCTTGGTTTTAAAATATCACACAAAATGGCAAAGGTGGCACAATGCTTGTGAGAGTAACAAACTATATCTGCTTTGACTTAAGGAATTCTCCAGAGATGGAACACAGACCTTACACTGTGAGCGATCAAGAACCAGAGACTAGATAACCAAGAGACCTAGAGCAAAAACAAATATGATTCATTTTTGTCTCCTGCAGCAGGATGGAACCAATACAGAGACCCAGGTTGAGGCATTTTAAAGAGTGAGACCTTAAAACATACAGCTCTAAGTCTGGTGTCTCTATCAAATGCCTCCCCCCAGAGATTACTGAATCCTGCAGAAGAGAAGGTAGAAAGTGTATGAGTCTGAGCTGATGAAGGACAGCAGAAGAAGGCTGTCTAAATCAACTCAGCAAAGAGAGTATGAACTCACAGAAACAGAGGCACCAAGCACAGAACTGGCACAGGTCTGGATCGTGTTTTCTGTGTATATATTAGAGTTTTCATTTTAATAATTTTTTTGGAGTATGAATGGTTGGGTTTCTTATTCTTGTGTCTTCTCTTAGGATCTGTTTCTTCTCTTGGTTTCCTTGTCTTATTTTGAAGGGATGTCTTTTTTCCTTTTTATCTATTGTATTTTATCTTGTTATGTTTGATAACAACATTCTTTAGAAGACTATACTTTTCTAAGAGACAGAAAGTGATTGACAAGAGGGGAAATTAGGAGGAACTAATAAAAATAATGGGAGAAAAATGGGAATCAGGCTATATTGTATGAGAAAAGAATATATTTTTAATAAAAGGCCGAATGGTAGTAAAAATTAAGAAAATGAGTGCAGGGTTGACAAGAGACCTCTTTGAGTAAAGTTTCTTTCTTCAAAATCTGAAATTCTTATTTACTAGGGGACTCACAATGTGGAAGAAGAAAAAACAATTCTCACAATTTCCCACTGCTCTATACATGTGCACCATAGAAAGTGTGCACCTATGCATACGAATGAATGAATGCAATTTGTTTTAAGAGAGTATGTATATAGAGACATAGCCAATATTTTTTTAAAATAACTCTCTAGATTTGATGGAATTAATAAAAGCTACTAATATAATAATACAGAAATTTCAAAATACTGAGAAAGATGTCTTTATATTTAATGATTTTTTTAGAATGATTGACATTTTCCATTTTTTATCACTTCATGCTATGTGACTAAAAGTGGATGTGCTTCTTTACTGTGTTGCTCAGAATGAGCATTTAGAAGAAACATATGTTTGGATTTCAAATTCTGAGTCTATTTACTCGGCTTCACAGAGGTATCACAATTAATAAAATGTCAAGGTGAACATTGTATGCCGTTACAATTTGACATACCATATAAGTTTCATTGGATTTTTGGCAAAAATAAGTGACTCGGATAAAAAAATAAAATCCATTTTAATATTTTTATAAACAAGCATATTTATTTGATCAACCGTGCTCAACTCTGAACTTTGAAATTAAATGAAAGCTTTTTTTCTGCAGGCTGATTGATTGACATATAGAAATGTGGGGCTTAAACCACAATATGCCTGGCAAAGGAAGACACCATATGACACAATATCTGCAAATATCTACAACAAGAAGAGTCCAGACTTGTTGACTGATTATAGCTATATTTTAAGAAATTCCATATTTTTTCATGTATAAGCTCCTTGTGATTACACAAAAAAATCTATATAATCTTGGTTTTGGTTCTAAGACTGACAAGTGAGAGAGACTCCTTGAGAAACAGGCCTGTAAGGAGTTCTGATAACTGGGATTCCATTTTCATATTGCATTCCATAGCTAAAATTCAACTAACGTTATAACTTCTGGTATCTGGTAAATCGTCTATCAATTCCTGTTCTCTAAAGTGAACAAAATACTAGCTAATATTTCATTTCATTTCATTTCATATAATTATGTCACTATTAGCAAAAGCTCACCGAGTCATGATATTTTTTATTTAATTTAGTCTAAAACTATGTTAAACAAATTATCATTTCCAGAGGAAAGACTGTACCTCCACTTCTATTATTCATTCTATGGTGTGTTTTTAATTTAATGATCATAATTTAATTATAGGTTAGTCTAAAATATCTAGATATAAGAGTTCCTTAAAAAGGCAATGGAGTTTTGATCCTACTACACGTACTGGCTTTGGGGGAGGCTAGGCAGTTTGGATGCTCACCTTACTAGACCTGGATGGAGATGGGTGGTCCTTGGACTTCCCACAGTTCAGGGAACCCTGATTGCTCTTTGGGCTGATGAGGGAGGGGGACTTGATCGGGGGAGGGGGAGGAAAATGGGAGGCGGTGGCAGGGAGGAGGCAGAAATCTTTAATAAATAAATTAAAAATTAAAAAAGACAAAAAAAGAGTTCCTTAAAAAATCTAAGGAACTTTAGGGTTTAGAGGATTGCTCAGTGGTTTAAAGCATAGGCTGCTCTTACTAAGGGCATAGCTTAGTTCCCTGGAGTGTCCCTAACATCCATAACCCCATTTCCAGGGGAATCTGATGTCCTCTTTTGTCCTCTGTAGAATATATATATTCAGTCAAAATACTCATATTCTGTGGGAGCACATTCTGCTGCTTCAGACAATAGCCTTTAAGATACCAGCCCACTAGGGTGTGGTCTCTTTTGCTTTAAAAAGCAGTAGTACAGGAGGATGCCTATATGTTTTTCTTTGGGTTCTCCTTATTTAGCTTCTCTAAGAACCCGAATTATAGGCTCAATGTCCTTTATTTATGGCTAGAAACCAAATATGAGTGAGTACATCCCATGTTCCTCTTTTTGGGTCTGGCTTACCTCACTCAGGATAGGCATCTTCCTGAACATTAACCTTCATCAGGAGATGAAAGAAGACAGAGACAGAGACCCACATTGGAGCACTGGACTGAAATCTCAAGGTCCAAATCAGGAGCAGAAGGAGAGCGAACATGAGCAAGGAACGCAGGACCGCGAGGGGTGCACCCACACTGAGACAATGGAGATGCTCTATCGGGAACTCACCAAGGCCAGCTGACCTGGGTCTGAAAAAGCCTGGGTTAAAACCTGTCTCACTGAACATAGAGGACAATGAGGACTACTGAGACCTCAAGAACAATGGCAATGGGTTTTTGATCCTATTGCATGTATTGGCTTTGAGGGAGCCTAGGCTGTTTGGATGCTCACCTTACGAGACCTGGACGGAGGAGGGTTTTCCTTGGTCTTCCCACAGGACGGAGAGCACTGATTGCTCTTTGGGCTGACGAGGGAGGGGGACATGATTGGGGGAGGGGGAGGGAAAGGGGAGGCGGAGGTGGGGAAGAGACAGAAATATTTAATAAAAAAAAGAATAATGGAAAAAAAAGAAATAAATAAAATAAAATAAAATAAAATAAAATAAAAAGCAGTAGTAGCCATGTGCTCGCTCTTGCCTCTGGGTCCCACTTCCAGCTGCTAGACTCTGTTCCTGGTCCTGGAGAGGGCTGTTGTCTATGACAGTGATCTGTAAGTTTTTTTTTAAATAAATAACCCTTTTATTAATAATAATAATTATTATCCTAAACTGGTGTGGGATTGTTTTATGACTTACACCTTCACTCATACATATAAACTGATAAATCAATCTAATTTAAAACTTTGAAAATTTTATTTAAATATTTAAGGTATTTAAAATGTTGACAAGAGAAATTTTAAGAAGAATAAACTGTGATTTGCACAAGAAATAATGTGAACCAGTAATTTTTCAGAATATAAAAATTAACTTTTAAAAGTAAAATATTATTAATAAGAGATTACATGTATCCCCAGCGTACTAAAAAGTATAAACATACCAACCTATAAATGATATAAATAAAAATAGAGTTTTTGTGATTTTTAGTGAGAATGTCCACTAACATATGCTCATATGTTTGAATGCTTGTTTCCAATTGGTAAACAGTTTATGAAGGATTAGGAATATGACCTGGTTGTAAAAAGTGTGTCACTGGGGGTGGGCTTTGTGTTTTCAAAAGCAAATGCCAGGCCAATTCTAACTTTGTCAACCTGCTTCCTGTGAACTAGGTTGTAAGATCATAACCAGTTGCTCCATCACCATGCATGCCTGGCTACCCCAAAGTTCTCTTCCATGATAATCACGGTCTAACTCTCTGATACAGTAATCAAGCCCTCAATGAATTGCTTTATTTTATAAATTATCTTTGACTCAGAGTTTTGTCCTTAAAAAAGGACATTAAGTAAGATACATTGCCTCATAAAATTCTTGTGAAATATTAAAGGAATTATTTGAAAGTTTTAAGGGTGATATTCATGCTTTATAATGGGTTTTAAAATAGCCCATTCAGTTTATAATATATAGAGCTCTGTTACATATAAACACTGAGAACAAGTATCATTGAGACTTCAAACTTCCTTTTTGATTCTCTTGATAAGATATTAAGTTGCTCTGCCTGTACATCCAAACCTGTTTCAGAAAGGATTCTGGTAAATTAATATAACAGCTACAAATGAGCCTTGGAAGATAGGAGCCCTTTAGTCAGATGAAAGAGAAAAGTACAGGAAGATCTCATCACAAAATAGCAAAATGTCAGTCCTTAACCACAACCAATTACTAGACAGGGTAAAGTGCAAGTAGTTCAATATTGCTTAAGTGCTGGAATGGGAAAGAAGGAAAATGGAGATGCAATAGTAAGTATAGTAAAGATAAGAGTAGTCAGGATAACAATAGGATGCACAGGCAATTACAGTAAGTTATGTTTTGCATAGCAATGCAAAACTGAAAGCATTTAAGTTGGAGAAGTTTGGAAGGATTGTATTTGGGGTAATGGATTGAAAATATATTGGCAGAAGGAAAATAGAGGAATAGAAATGAAAACTAGAAGACTAGGTAATGAAACTGATTGGTAATTATAGAAAATAGAATATTTTAGAATTTAGATAATTTTTGGGAGCAGTGAGCCCCCAGATCCTGAATTTCTTGTAATCCCGTGATCTGAGTGCCTACAGCTGCTCTGAGCACGAGACCTTCAGGAGTTCCTGATGACCGGAGAGTGGTTTCTGGTGGGTTTGGCTGGGGCGTGGCTATCTCTATATAATCTGCCCCTGAACACAATAAAGGAGTAATTCTTGGAGACTGAAGGATGATCCGTGTCGCTGTCTCTCTGTCTGTGTGTGTCTGTGTATTTTAACCTCCAGCTCCCTTGCCTGAAGCTCGCAAACTGGATACAGCAAACAGAGCGCAGACACGGGGGCGAGGTTAGCGGCAGATAATTTATTTTAAAATAGAGTGATGAACAGAAGACGTGGAGTGGAATATGAACACTTTTAAAACATAAGGGTTTGAATGTTTTCAAGCCTGACCACTCTGGATTGGATTGCAGAGAGAACACTGAATCTGCCTCCCACCTATTACGGAATGCCCATTGCTCTTTATTTAGAGGTTGGATCTTGTGGCATTTCCTCAATTCATAGACATGTTAATATGAACAAAACTAAATGGAATCAATAACTTGTCATCATAAATGTGTGTGTATTTTGTGTAATGATACTACAGAAAAACATTTAATATTTTTAAGTCAGAATTTGGGGAAACAAGAGGAGTTAAATGGGAAGACAGAGAGATATAAGTGATGTTAATACTTTATGAATACATTATTCATAAAGAGAGGAGGAATGGACATGGGGAGGATGGAAAGGGGTGGAACTAGGAGGAGCAGAGAGAGGGAAAATGTGATTTGATGTACTTATGAAAGAAGACGCTATTTCTAATAAAAGCAAAAATAAATACAAGACAGGCACTCAAAGGAGGACCAACTAGAACCCATAGACCCAGAGAAGCTAAGTAACAAGGAAGGTTCAAGGGAGGTGTACAAATATCTACATGTAGGGAAATAGAATGGTCATTGCTGGTGGATGGGGAGAGATGTGAAAGGGCAAATGGTGATGGAAGCAGGAAGATTTAGGTAGGGGACAACGGAGGGAGAGAGGACCAGTTTAGAAATCTGGAATCTCGGAGCATCTCTGGGCTGAGCTAGAAACCTAGAGCAATGGAAATTCACAGGAATCTATGAAGTTGACTAGAGTTAAGACTCCTAGCAATGGGGGATATGGAGCCTGAATTGGTCATATCCTGTAACCAGGCAAGATTTCCCAAGAATGGAATGATATACCAAATCAGCCGAAAACACTTCAGCCTAAAATTTGTCTTACCTACAAGATGAGCTGTGATAAAGATGGCACAGAAAAATGTGGGAGTGATCTACCAGATGACTGGAATGACTGGGGACCCATACCTTAAAGGATAGCTTCCTACTGTGTGCTGGGAGTCAGAACAGGGAGACAGACACATAAAGTATAGAATCAACACAAATAGTGATGATGATGATGATGATGATGATGATGATGATGATGATGATGATAGAGATATGACTCCTAGTGTTATTCTGTTATACTCATAGATTGGTGCCTAGGTTAATTGGACCAATTGGAATCAATACAACAAAAAAAATAGAAGAAATGTGGTTAGTCAAAAATCATGCAACATTTTAATAAGTAAAGTCAACATAGAGGATTTGGGAGGAGTTGGGAGATTCAAAAAATACATTTCATCAAATACCTTCTGTGAAAAAATATTAATAAAAAACAAAACAAGATTTAATATATGATCCATTTTATTGGTGACCGTAAATATATTGATATAATATACAAGGGAAAACAGGGTTTTTTTTTACCCAAAGTAAGTGCAAGCAATAAAATATATGAAAACTAAAGAAATATGAGTTGCTTAAATCCCTTCAGTGTGAGACTTAAAGATAGATAATAAAAGGCTGCAGTATAAATATATAATATCACAGTAGAGTTATTTATTTATTAACACTTAAATAAGGTGTAATTGGAAATATTAACATGCACACTGTTTCCTGTGGTGTGATAAGAGGAAAACAATTTTTTATTTTCCTTTTGAGAATGAAATTATTCTATAACTATGTTTCTACTTTTTTTTTTAAATTAATCTGTCCTTTACTGAGTGGTGCTAACACTATGTAAGCATGAGCTATTTTTCCTAGTTGAAATAAGCAAATTTATCCTCTTAGGCATTTAAGGAATCTTCAATCTCAATATCCCATGACATTTTTCAGTCTTAGTGAAGACGTCTTTCCCAAATGTGTTTGCTGGCTCCACCTCCACTTCCATTAAATGTGTCCATTTCTCTGGGTCTATATCTGCCTTCCTTTCCTATGAATGTGAAAACAACATTCTTCATATCAAACTTTGATGACCAAAATTTTGTTTGTATTTTGTTTCAATTGCCAGCCTCGGCATGCTGAGCATACATTAAAAATTGCACTTGTCTTTCAGCATTGATCATCATGGTTTCCAATCACCAACTCTCAGGACTGTAATACTGTCTTTAGCTTTAAACTTCCTGCCTGTTTACATTCCTGCTCCCAGTCTTTTCAGCAAACACTGTTGTGATATTGAGAGGTATAGTTGTTGGTTCTTTTGTTTCAAACTACAACAGCCTGTTAAGGTTCTTTGACTATATTATTGAATATAGCTTTGGGTTTCGAAATTTTCTACATGCATACAGTATTTCAAATTTATTTTTCCAATTATTCCTTCTTATCCCCACTGGGATTTATAAAGAACAGGATTTTTCAAGAACGCAGAATTTAGCTTAATCCTTAATACTTCTCCAAAATTGTATATATTTTATTGTATATTATATTCATCCACAGTTTAAGAAGATATAAGAATTTGAGAGTGTCCTTAATCTATTGTATTAAGTTATGTTGCATGAAATATAAATTAGACTTTGCAAAACTTTGCACTTTCAAATTTCCTCTTTTGCTTTTGCTTCATACTTATAAATTGAACTCTGAAATATCACCCTGCAACTTATATCAATGAATATTACAGACTTTAATTATTCAATTTCAAACATAATGATCAAACACTGTTTAAGGGTCACTGATTACTATACTTAAAGAATACTCCTCTATAGTACCTGGAAATGATTTAACCAGAAAAAAGTCTTTGAAAGCCCTGTGATTTCTGAACCATAACAGAATATGTCTCAGTCACTTTGTTTTAATATTTTTTAAACAAGTATCCCACTATTCTAACTTTGGCTGACATGAATCTTATTATATGATGAAGTTCATCTCTGGCTCTCGGAGATTAATTTGCCTCTGCCTCCAAAGTATTGGAAGTAATGTTTCTTACTTTTAATTTGTTCTGATTAGCATACTACCCAAATATAATAAAATAGTGTGATATTTATATATGCCACATGTAGGAATCAGTTCAAATAGTTTTCTGCTATGAAACCCTGCTAGAATATTACTTATTATTTGAGGTCCTTTCATTTCTTTAGAACAAGAAAAATCTCTAATCAGCAATGTCAACTCTACCCAGAAAGGTAAATTCCCAAAAATCTGAATATAATTCTTACCTAAGAACTACCATGTGAAGAATTAACTGTGCTTTCTTTGTCTCATTTTGTAGTCATGGATAAGTGCTACCATCTTTCTTTGAGAACATCATTCTTATCACTCTAATGTACACTTTCTACTTTCTCATAGAATGTGCCTTTATCACTCACACTCAGGCTTCTTTCAAAAAATGGCATCTTTATTTTATTTTATTTTTTTTTTTTTGGCAAATGGAATGCTATTTTAGGCATGAAACAGTATTTAGTGGATTTGTTGCATTGAATCAGCATGCATGCATTCTTTTTCTGTGCATTAAAATGTACTCATTGCAGTTGAATTAACCATGTTGTATTTCCTATTTAAAACACTTTTCCTTGTATTACTAAGAACAAGTCTAATCATGAACAACACTACTCTCTCCACAGTATCAAGGAATACATCTTAAGAGAATATTTTCAAAATGATAATCTTTTCTTTTCCAACTTTATATATTTTTTATTTATGCTAATTTATTTTTTTTACTTTTTTATTTATTAAAGATTTCTGTCTCTTCCCCGCCACCGCCTCCCATTTCCCTCCCCCTCCCCCAACCAAGTCCCCCTCCCTCGTCAGACCAAAGAGCTATCAGGGTTCCCTGCCCTGTGGGAAGTCCAAGGACCACCCACCTCCGTCCAGGTCTAGTAAGGTGAGCATCCAAACTGCCTAGGCTTCCACAAAGCCAGTACATGCAGTATGATCAAAAACCCATTGCCATTGTTCTTGGGGTCTCAGTAGTCCTCATTGTCCGCTATGTTCAGCGAGACCGGTTTTAACCCGGGCTTTTTCAGGCCCAGGCCAGCTGGCCTTGGTGAGTTCCCGATAGAACATCCCCATTGTCTCAGTATGTGGGTGCACCCCTTGCAGTCCTGAGTTCCTTGCTCGTGCTCTCTCTCCTTCTACTCCAGATTTGGACCTTGAGATTTCAGTCCGGTGCTCTAATGTGGGTCTCTGTCTCTCTCTTGTCTCCTTTCATCGCCTGATGAAGGTTAATATTCAGGAGGATGCCTATATGTTTTTCTTTGGGTTCTCCTTATTTAGCTTCTCTAGGATTACTAATTATAGGCTCAATTTCCTTTATTTATGTTTACTTTCAACCATATTCTACCTCATTGAGATGCGCATTGAGCTGCCCTTTAAGAATATTATATATTTTATATATTTAATTTGTTTGCATTCTTTCTATGTATCAGAGTTTTACTTTATTCCCTTCTGATAATTTTCTTGAGTGGTAAGGAGGTAAGTAGTTGGTGCATCCAAAAAGTGAATGTATTATTCTATAAGGTCCATTTCTCAAACATGGTTAACTGTGATTTCTACCATTTAGTTGATTAGAATGGGACAATTGTTTGTAGATCAGTATGACATATTCTCCTGTTATCTCAAACACTTGTCCATAGTGTCTTCTATCATTTGCTGAATATATACTGGAATAAATATTCAACCTACTCAAGAATTTAAATAACAGATTAGTGCATATATCTGATGTTTATCTTTGCTTCAATTTATATGTCATCAGAGATTATTTGTATTTATTTGATGGTATAAAGTCTCCTTTTCAGTGTTTTACTGCATGGCATCAATTTTCTACAGCCACAACCATATAATTCTACATTTATGAAGACTAAAAATGTTCTAGATTTTCTGGCTGGGAAATGGTGGCACACACCTTTAATCCCAGCACTCAGGAGGCAGAAGCAGGCAGAACTCTGTGAGTTCAAGATGAGGTTGACCTACCAGAATTTATTCCAGGTCAGATTCCAAAGCTACAGAGAAACCTTGTCTTGAAGAAACAACAACAACAACAAAATACCCAAGTTTCCTAGACAAATTCTTTGTTACTTTCACTGTTATATAGTACCGTCTCAGGTCTATTGGAACTCTTAATAATAGCACACCTGTCCCCAGTCAAAGGTTCCTTACAGCCTACTTCAGCCCAGTTAAGATAAACATTTTGTGAACTAATAAAATTGTAACATAATCAAAAAAACATTGATAAAGGTAAAAATAAATATCATAAATATCATCTTACCATCTTTGCATTTAAATTACTTGGTTTTGGAAACTATTGTTGTTCGATGTTCTCAGAAAACAGTCTTGGAGGCAAATATATTTCCATGGAGAAATATTAGCACTCTGTTTTCAGGATTAACAGCTGTAGTGAATTACGAAACAGTATCAGGCAGAGGGAAATATGGATTGCTGATGATGCAGTCATACAAGAACAGTTGATTGCTGATTGAGGGATACAAAAGCTTCAGCATTTTACATGGGACATTGGCGCTGGTGCAGTCATTACAGCGTGCTTCAAACTAAAAGAATTAAGCCAAGCCCCTTTAAACATGTATTTCTCAGTCATTGGATACGTGCTGCCAGCAAGGGAGAGAGATTTTATTTATAGATATGTCTT
This sequence comes from Alexandromys fortis, assembly GCF_014885135.2. Taxonomy (NCBI): domain Eukaryota; kingdom Metazoa; phylum Chordata; class Mammalia; order Rodentia; family Cricetidae; genus Alexandromys; species Alexandromys fortis. The sequence goes on along the minus strand of NW_026067914.1, from coordinate 10,046,513 downwards.
CTTCCAGCTAAAGTCAAGATTCACAGGGAAAATCAGGCTTGGCAAGTCCATACCAGGCACTTGCAATAGCTAGGGGGAAAAAATGTCACTCTTGAAGGGAGGGAATTGAGAAATTTGGGCGGGAAACAAGGTGCTTATTTCGAAGTCAAGTCAATGCTTTCTCCTTACAAAGCCCTCTCTTTGTGCTTCTTTTGTCTTTGTTTTTAAATCACGTGCTACCTCTATCCACCATATTCTTCTCTCTACCATAGAGTATAATCATCATAAGGGCGAAGACGTTTCTAATTCATACAAACGCTCCTTCTAGCTTCTACAGAGCACTTCAGCACTGTATTTAACAGTTATTTGTACTGGTGGTGATCGAGAACTTTTTCTACAATAAACAATTTGATAATGTTATTCTAAAGAAGGAATGGAATCTAAGAAAAGCATCACAATACTCAATAGCCATCTATTCTATCTTGACTTTTTATTTAGAACAAAGAAAAAGAAAAAAAAATACCTTCAAGGGGTGAGAGGGATATCACAGTTTCTATGGGCCCTGTTGAGCGAAGTCTGTCAGTAAGGACAGTCCTTACCACTTCATGTCTAATCTACTATAACATGAACTGTATCCACCACATTTTAATGACAGCATTACTTCTTTTACTACCATGCTCTGAAACCCTCTGGAACTGTGAACCATAGTAACAAACAAAGCTTACATGGAGTTTAACCAAAATAGATAATTCCTGGCAATTCTGTAAATGTGAATGGCCAAGATCACATGCTGATGCCAGGAATTTAATTCTGGAGAACACTTTATTGACATCTTTTCACCACTTTATTTTTTAGGAGAATAAAACATATCCCGGATTGTTATATTCTCTCTTTTCTTCTGTTAAAGAACGGCTAACACTCTTCTTCATTTCAATCTCTTACTCTGAGATCATTGGCATTGAAGTTGGACAAGAAGCACAAACATGTATAATATTGTTTTCAGCATATAAGTTTTAAATAAAATTGTCTAAAAATACAATAATTGTAAAACTAAAAAGGAGTAAAGCGTTACACTTTTAATATAAATTTTCATTATGTAACCCATATTTCTCTCAACCAAAATTCTTCTGTATCACTCTCTGGAGAACTCAAAGAAGCAGGTTCCTTCTCACAAAATCTAATGTGCATTTACTGTTTTAGTACAATTTATTCGTTATTTTTTAGTACAATTTATTTTATTTATACATATATTCTATGTACAGTCTTAGGGTATTTATAATTAAATTTTAAGGCTGCTGAAAATTTAACACTTTCCCTTCCTCGACTGCCATGTACTGGTGAAACTACGGTACTGTCCTTCAATAAAGTCAATTAAATAAACAGCTAAGGGACATAATAGATTTATTAAGGTAGATATATCATGTAGGAGTAATATTCTGCTACAGAAATTTCTCTTCCAATTGTAATAGACATCTTGCAAGTTTTTTACACAATTCTATGTGTGAGAAAAGTTCTGTCATTTTTTGACAGACCACAAATTTTAGACAATATGTATTTAGTTAATGACCCTGTACATAATAATTTTAATAGATTACTCCTCATAGAGATTATGAAGCAACTGGGCACGACTTTCAGTGTGGTATAAAGCAAATCAAAGAATCTCCAATTCTGGACAAATCAGATCTTAATTTTTAAACCTTTTATAAGTAGGGATTTCAGCTGATAGCTTGTTCTCTCATCTCAGGCTTCAGGTCATTAAATTTGGTGTTGTAAATCCAGGCCTCACCATGATGAATGAGGATAACGAGCTAATTGTGCACTTTGTCTTATGAAGGGATTGGGTATCATTCATTTCATTTTTAAATTGCCAAAGCCAGTCTTGCGGGAGGCCACATTTGATGTGGGGGTGAGTAACAGAGTGAGAGCCCAAACTAGGCATATAGCAATGCTTACAGACCCTTGGAGAACTTTACCATGGGTTAAACACTTTTCAATATTTAAGTTGAATAATTCATTTATTAAATAGGATAGTGGACAAAGTATCTACTTTATGAAAATTTCTATTTTGATTAATATTTAATTTGTGAGTGATGTATTACGAAGAAATCTCTGGAAATAAGTTTGAGATGCTCAGAAGGGATCTTGAAGTGCTAATATTTCTACAATAATACAAAGAAGAAGAGAGAGAAAATGAGGCCATAAAAACAAAACACTTACTTCAATTCAAAACCTAACATATGATGCTTTTATATGACCCTGATTTCTTATTTTTGTGTAATTTGAGTATGTGGGCTTATCAAAAATGCAGAACTCCACTGAGCCAGACCAATATGTGCCGCAAGGACATATTTGCTAATTCAGTCAGACTAACATACTTTTACTTAGCAAACATAT
>NW_026067914.1:9958117-10043629 GCF_014885135.2 Alexandromys fortis | reverse complement strand
TTTTTTCGAGACAGGGTTTCTCTGTGGTTTTGGAGCCTGTCCTGGAACTAGCTCTTGTAGACCAGGCTGGTCTCGAACTCACAGAGATCCGCCTGCCTCTGCCTCCCGAGTGCTGGGATTAAAGGCATGCGCCACCACCGCCCGGCAATGTCTCCTTTCTTATCTTTGAGATGAAAGTCCACTGCTCTTTTCTTTAGGGCCTTTGCCTACATTAAAATTTCAAACTCACACAAATATCTTGTTTGTGTTTCCTGGGTCACGACCAATGCAACTAACCTTTTTAACTTGAAATTGAAATTTTGTCTCTGTTTAACTCAGCATCTGGTATCAACTAACTACACATCCCCACATGGTACAAAACATGCACGAAGTGAAATCCGTGAGCGACTGTATTTCTGAATTGCATCTTGCAATAGCACTTACATCTGCCTTCCAGTGGCCTTTCAATGTTAACATGGATGACATATTTTGAAAAGTTTCATAAGTTGTAAAATAGGATAAGTGTTTATTTTGAGCAGATGAAAACGATAACTATAGGTTCTTTTGATTCAAGGCAAAAACTGTTCTCACATAAATCAAACCATTAATTCTTGAGGGTGCTTAATTATTACTGAACATATTTTTTTCTGCACAGGAGCTGTCAGTGAAGTGTGCTTGCCAACCAACTTGTTTATCAAAACATTCCAGGCCCTTTCAAGTTCTCATTTACATTACTTCATGTTTACCCTTCCCATGAATCTGTATTATCAGCACATTTGACTGGTGAGCTATTTTGGAGACTATAGCTGCATCATGCGCAGGATTTCTTACATCCGCCTTTTCCGTTTTGCTGTCATTTGTTTCCTCAGCCTCTCATTACTTTGTTTGAATAATTGCTGCAGCTTTCATACTGTTCTTGTCACAGAATGTCTTCTCTCTAGGACAGTATAGTTATTGCCTTTTTTCATACCACCAGGTGATACTTTTTTCCTATGTTCTTAAAATAGTATTTTTTTTCCATTATGGCATTTTCTATTCCTTTGAATTTTCTTATTAGATGTATACTTTTTCTTTATTTTCTGTTTTATAAATTCTGCCATTTTTCAAAATCTGTAAAGTCTCACATGCTGAGAATACCTTTGTATCTCAAAGACACATGAAATGAATCTCTTGTAATCGGAACTGTTTTTAGCATACATTAGACATAAATTTTAGTTCATTTTCAAAATCATTTTTATAGTAATTTCGTGATTATAAGAGCATTGGGAACACAGATGTGTATCAGATTTCACTGCCAATTTCAACAACAATTGTGAATTTTATATAGTGAAAATTGATTGAATCCTATTGTCTTTTAAACGTATTTTAGTATCCTAGAAGTGTTACATAAAATCTTTAACTAACTTATTCATACTGATTAATCATCTGACACTAGAAAAACATTCAGATGTGCATTCTTATTTACTTTATTTCATCAAGCTGGTTTGTGCCTCCAGGCACTATTTCTGTTACGTGAACAGCTGGATATTGTGTACTGGGTTGGCCAGTTCTATGACTGAAGAAATTAGTCACGAAACAGAAAAGCAGCTCAAAGTAGTGAGTCACAGTGATAATCATGCCACACTTGAGAAATTTAAACATTCTAAAGCAAAAAAAATTCTTTAACTTTTTACTATATATTATACTGATAAAAATTTCAGTCCCAATCACCAGAAAAATTTTAAATAATAATAATATCACCAAAGAGAGCTTATTTGTTCGTTTTGGATTATAACATGAAAGAGATACCTTGAAATGCCTTTCTTATTATATTAGTCATAAAAATGAGTCTAAGTAGCTTTATTGCTTGTGATAAGTTTTGCTTATTCAACAACAAGGTGTAGAATTAAATGTAATAAAATGTCAGGGAATATTTCATATTGAAAATGAAACTGTTAAAAATTAACTAAATGAATACAAAAATTGAAAGTTTCAAATACATTTATATTGTACTTGTATTTTTATATCAACATATGTAATTTCCAATATATATTTTTGAAACTCTAAGTTACTAACAAACAATTAATGACTGATTTATTTTCCATATTTAAGACTCAAGCAATATAAATACTGCACATGTACCTGTAAATTGGTGGTTCTCATTCCAAATTCTATGGCCGTTTAATACAGTTTCTTATGGTGTGATAATCCCAAACCATAAAATTATTTGTTTGCTACTTCATAACTATAAGTTTTTTATTGTTATGAATTGTAATATAAATTCCTTATATGCAAGATATCTTCTATGTGACTTTCAAACAAGTCACAACTCACACTTTGAAAACTCCTGACTCAAATAAAGCAAATACAATAAATTACATAGCAAAAAGAAGGAATGATGAAGTCAATGTAAATGTGTATAATCAAAATGCAGTTTTAAACATATTTTCCTGTTTTGTTTTTGTATGATTTTACTGTCTAACATTTAGTGGAAAATATAACATCAGACTAAAAAGTGCTAGTTAATGAGAAGTCCAGTTATTAATCCTGTTGTCTTGAAAGATATGCTTTATAATACAAGACCTTAGTACTCTCTCCCTTAGATCTCCTGACTCTTAATACATAGTCTTTACTCTCACCTCGATTCATAGCCTGATGAATCCAGGTTAATTCTTAGGTTTTATTAGCAATATGGGTTAATTTGCTTCTGTCAACCCAATTTTTTTCTTTTACTGGATATTAATTACATACATAACTCATTTTGTGTGGTTCTTTTAAATCCATTTAACACATGCTTTAAAACTACCATTATAGAAATAATTTTAAGTACTACTATTTTGGTTTCTTCACACATCGCTAATAAAATGTTCTGTATCCATTGTCTGATTTATTTATATAATATATTTCTAATTTTTGTTTACATAAAAGGGAGTCTATTTTCCCATATCTTTTGTTCAAGGTCTCTATACACCATTCTGTCTGTCAAATTTGAGTTTGCTATGAAGGACAGTTAGGCAAATAGCTAATGTTTTCTTTTGCTTTTGTAATTACGTATATATGGCTCTATCTTTGTGTAAGTATGTGCCCACCAGTTTTAAGCATCTATAAAATCTAAAACTGTCATAATACCTGGAGCTGGAGTTACAGGAAGTTGTTACCATAGAAGTTAGGTGTTCATAATCAAACTGAAACCTGTGGAAGATCCATAAGATCTCTACCAACAAAGTCCTATTTCCAACCAAAAAAAAATACTAAATTTTAATCTTTCTCTTAATTATTTTCCAAACAAATTATTCTCAACATAATTTGACCTTTTGTAATATATATCACCATGCACATAGCTGTGGATTATGTGGCTCTGTACACTAGATAACAGTCAATGAACTGAAGCTGGATACTTTTCTGTCCCAACTGGTATTGCTAGATGGGTTTCTTTCCCACCCACTAGTTTCTACAGCTGCTTGTAAAATTATCAGTCATTGGCTTGATATAAATTATAATTATCTGGTCAATGGCTCAGACATACTACTGACTAGCTCTTGCATTTAAATTAACCTATTCCTTTTAGTCTATGTTTCAGCAACTGGTTTAGTGATATTGCCTATTTTCTTGTAGATTTTGCTGCTTCGGAGGCTCACTGGCATCTTTCTTGACCCTATCCTTCTTCTTCTGTTTCTTCACTATGATTTCCCACCTATATATATTTTGTCCTGCCATAGGTCAAAGCAGCTTTACTCATCAACTAATAAAAGGCAACAGAAATTCACAGTGCAGAGAAGGGTACCCCACACCAATGAACACTGTTTCACCTTCTCATTTCTTTGTTTCTTGCCTCTATTTCAAGGATATAGATTTTTGAAATTTCTTTACTATCACAAATATTTTATTTTGTGAATATATTATGAGAGCCACCAATTTTTTTTCTAAAAACTATGCACATATTCATTCTATGGAGGCCTTCTTTAGCAGTTAGTAGTTTCTATCATTGAGTTTCCATTCACTCCAATCTTTTTTTTTCTTATACTTTATATCAGTAATTTATTAGAAAGTGAATATATAGTTGCCCTTGCCACATTTGTAAAAAAATGTTGTTGTCATTCTTTGAGGTGACATTCATCATAAATCACATATGAATACTGGACCATAAGACCGTTATTCTATTGATCAGTTTCCCTATTCCTATATCAATTAACACATTGACTTAATATGCAGAGTTTAATTGTAGGTCTTCAGATTTAAAATGCAGTTCCTTTAGATTTTTCCTTTCTTCTAAAACTCCCTCAGGTATTCCTGATTGATTTTGCATTTACATATGACTTTTAAAAGTTGTCAGTCGGCATTGCTCAGACACCCTACCAAAATCAACTTTATGGGATTCGGAGATGCTATAGTGAAAGTAGGTCCTTAGTACGCCTGGGAGCAATGTAGACATGACTGCAAGTAACGCATTTATCTTGTCGTTCATGCTGTTGAGGAGCCATTTAGGTCCACAAATTACTATAATACCTTAGAATTCTTGTTTAAAAGCCCGTCTATACTAACCACACTGTGGGTATTTGTAACTGGTGTTCATTACCTGACCAAAATAATCAAGAAAGATACCATTCCACTGAGGAATCCTGATGAATAAAAATAAAATTCATGTATTAATAAATTGATAAAATATAGCCTTTTAAAAATAGTCTGTTCTCACTTGAGTGGCAGTGGCTCCATAGAGCTTCATATAAAACACTCTGGTGAGATTTTCTTCCCTCAATGACTACCAGACTTTAACAATAAAATAGCTAGTATATGTTTTCCTTCCATTCCCATGCTCTGTAAACTTTCTGGATTTTTATTTCCTTGTCTATTCTGTTCCATTTTACTTCATAATAAGATTTTCTTCTGAATTTCAAAGTGGTGTTGTATAGTACTGACTTAAATTAAAATACATGTATAAATAATTGTTATATGTACTTCTCGTCAGTGAAAGTCTGAGTTATGCTATTAGTTGAAATGCCAAAATTATTGTAAGGTTAATAAAAAATATTGTGTATAGATTTCAACCTAAGAAAGTTCATCTTTTGAATATTTCTAGTTTATGTCATAAGGTCATAAATCTAGAGATAAAGCATATACTTCTTCTGATGTTTGGATCAAAATTAGAAATTAAATTTTATATAACCTATATAACAAATGTAATGTTATATTTAATAACAAGGTAAAAATATAATAAATATAAGAAAAACTAGAAAATCAGAATAGGAAAAAACATCGATATCTTATACTCTTTTCTACTTCTTTTTCACAGGATTCCTTGAGTCCTGAGGGGATGTATTTGATGGAGAATCCCATTTATGGATGAGTGTTTCAAGGTCTCTCGCTGTGTGCATATTGTTTCTGTATTTGTTCCCACCGGCTCCGAGAGAAACCTATCTTTTGGTAGCTGTAAAGGCACACATATGTAAGTATTGCAGAGTGTTATTAAGAGTTATTTATTGCTACCTTTTTGTTTGATTGTTATCTTTTCCTAGTAATATTTGGCTTTATCCTACATCTCAGGTTCCTGGTCACCTAAGCATTGTCAGACATGGGCTCCATCTTGGGTAGCAAGCCTTAAGACAAGTCAAATATTAATTGGTTACTCACACAGACTTTGTGCTACCGTAGCACTAAAATGTCTTGCAGGCAGGAAACCGTGGTAGATTAAAGAAGGTATTATAGTTGGTTTGGTGTTAACATTTCTCCTTTGGTAGCAAGTAGAGTACAAAAGACACTAGAGTATAAGGGTGAAAGCTCTATGTAGCCACTCATTTAACTTTTTCATGTTCGATAAGTTGTGTTTTGTCTCCAGCAATATGGCCATTTAGAGCAACCTATAGTCTTGGCAACATCATGGATTGGTTAGGGGTTCTCAGTAGGTATAACCCATTTCCAGTATTGGAAGCTTCATTTGGTGACAAGAAATGACTGAGATACTATCTCCCTGTTATTTGGTGACTTTTACTTAGATCAACTTTATTTAAGTATGTATTTTAGCGGGCTTTCAAATGGCACTGAATTCTAGCTGTCTCTCCCTGTCTTCTCTTCTTCATCCCTCTCATCCCTCCCTCTTCTCAACTGATCTCCTCATTACAGTCCCCCATCAATCAATTGCTATCTATCCTGTTGTCCTTTTCTAGTGAGATTTCTGCTATCTTCTTCAATTTCTTTTTTTTTTCATTGCCTTAAATCATTTATAAATCTTTAACTTGCTTGGTTAGAGTCCCCAAGATAGTTTGTTTTGTTTGTGGTTATTGTGAAAAGTGTTGTTTACCTGATTTTCTTTTCAGTCCATTTGTTATATGTATATGGGAAGATTTGCCATGGACCGGCTCAGGGGAGCCACTCAGACTGTGGGAGAAGCAGGGTCTTGGTAACAGGAAGGCACAAGTTTGGCGAATGACAGACAGATCCAACACACAAGAGAGTGGTTGGAATCTGTTGTGATTTTACTGAATTTATGTTTTTATTATATAGTATTTAAACAAAGAACAAATCAGAAGGTCATATATCATTGAAATCAGAGAAGCATCACCTTTCATGATAGCCACAAAGAGCATAAAATATCTTGGGGTAACTCTGACCAAGGAAGTGAAAGATCTATTTGACAAGAACTTTAAGACTTTGAAGAACGAAATAGAAGAAGACACCAGAAGATGGAAGGATCTCCCTTGCTCTTGGATTGGGAGGATCAACATAGTAAAAATGGCAATTCTACCTAAAGCAATATATAGATTCAATGCAATCCCNAGCTCTTCTAGACCTGGCTGGTCTCAAACTCAAAGAGATCTGCCTGCCTGTGCCTACCGAGTGCTGGGATTAAAGGCATGTGCCACCACTGCCCAGTTTAGAAAAGATTTTGTCATAAAAGCTGATAACTTGTTCCACTCCAGGATTCCAAAATAAAGAAGAAAATTACCCAAAATTCGTCCTTGACCAGCACTAACCTACACACACACACACACACACACACACACACACACACACACACACAAATACCCTCCTCCCATCTCTAAGTTATATTTTGAAAACACACGCTAGGCATATAAATTAATATATAAATTGTCCTAGTAAATTTTATGCACAATTCAATTAATATATATACTCTGGAAAGAGGGAGACCCACTTGAGAGATTACACTGAATTGTTGTCATTTCTGTGTAAAATTGTCTTGATCATTGGTTGATACACAAACAGCTTATCAGTAGATTTTTTTTCCTTTGGTTTCTTGCTTAAACTCCTATCCTGATTTACATTGTTGATGAATTGTTACCTAGCAGGATAAGTTCAGTAATCCTCTTCCTCTCCAAGTTGCTTTTGTGCTGTGGAATAGTGGTCTTGTACTCTGTCACTTATATTGTTTTAATAAATGCTGATTGGCCAGTAGCTAGGCAGGAAGTAGAGGCAGGGCAACCAGAAAAGGAGAATCCTTGGAAGAGGAAAGCCTCAGTGTGATGTTGTCACCTAGAAACAGAAATAGCAAGATGAGAAGACATACTGATAAAAAAAAAAAAAAAAGCATGGTTAGCACAGACAAGAATTATGGCCTAATTTAAGATATAAGAATTAGTAAATAAAAAGACTGAGCTACTAGGCCAAATAGTTTATAATTAATGTAGGCCTCTGTGTGTTTTTTCAGAACTGAAGAGCAGTGGGACCAGGCAGGACAGAAACTTTTGTTAGCAAATGATGCCAATATGAACAGCTAAAACCACTTAAAACCTGAGAGAGTTTAGGAAGTAATTCAAGACACCAAAGAACAGAGTTAAGCAAGGTTTCTTAGTAACACCTTTGTCTCAGGTGGGCTCTATTTGCTAGAGGCAAGCACATCTCATTTAAGAGAGGCTTCCTAACCCAGTTTAAGATGCTGAAATCTTGCAGCTATTTTAAGAGAACCCACCAGTAAACATTTAGATGGTATTCATGAATAGCCAACAGCATGCTTCTTGGTGGCAACACAGACTTTGAAACTCCATAAAGTTCTGGCAATAAACATGGCTCCTGGCACTACCTCTGCCATGAAGTTAGACTCTCAAAAAGCTATCTAATGGGGTTGATCTAGCTGTCAAAGCCACGGCTTTAAACCTAGCAATATCACCTAGCAAATTAAAGACTCGTGTGATCAGAAAAAGAGATATACAGTGAAGATAGATTCAGATGAAGAAAACCTCTGAACAGATTACAATGTGTTGAAAAATATATGTAGGCTTGGGAGAAAAGAGAAAAAGGATAAAGTTATAAAAAGGAGAGAGAGAGAGAGAGAGAGAGAGAGAGAGAGAGAGAGAGAGAGAGAGAGAAAGGGGGGAGAAGTTGAGTGTGGTGGCACACACCTTTAATCACAGCACTTGGAATGGCAGAGGCAGGGGAGTCTCTGTGAGTTCTAGGACTGCTTGGCCTTCAGAGTGATTTTCATGACAGCCAAAGATAAATAGAGAAACCTTGTCTCTAAAAAAATTATATATAAATAGAAAGAAATAGAATTTAAAATATAGGCACATAAAGATGAAAAACACACAGAGGATCTGGATACTGTATGTTATTGTGTTGTCTTTGAATTGTTTGATGGCTGAGGAAGGAGCAACAGCTGCTAAAATACATTTGGTTTTAAATGCTGCTGGATTAGTCCAACATATATATTTTTGAGAATGCCTTGATTTCAAAATTTTAGTCAAGAGATATGTTACTTTGGAGAAGAGATTTTGCTATTGTTTCCACAGGAAAGGAGAGGCTATGGATTCATTCTGGGTTATGAAAAATCATGTTTGATCAGGATAGACCCTCTGAAGACTTTCCAATAGAGTAGATGACCCAGATGATCCAATATTTTAGAGGACCTCAGTTGGAGTTTCCTCTGAGTTCTATGTGCAGAACAAACTCATAACTGCTGGTTAAGATGATCAAGCCTCACAGAATTTTCCAATGAGGACTTGACCATAATCCTAAATTTTCTTTTGGTCCAAATAAGGTTATCAGCATTCCCAATCAGCAGGAAATAGCCTTGAAAACTATGTCCACCTTTCCCCAAAATGGATTATGGATGTTTATCTCTGTTTAGACTGTTGATTATAAGTTTTTCTGGATAATGGTCAGTAAAAAAACTAAACAAAAGGTAGACCCAGAGATTTGTTTTGAAAAACAGAAAGGGAAAGTGCTGTGGGACAATAGTCTTATACCCTGTAAAGAATTCTCACTTGTATTGCTTTAATAAATGTTGATTGGCCAGTAACCAGGCAGGAAGTATAGGCAGGGTGACTAGGAGAAGAGAATTCTGGGAAGAGGAAAAGCTCACTCTGCAGTTATCATCCAGACACAGAGAATCAAGATGAGAAGGCCTCAATGATAAAAGTTACAAAGCCATGTGGTTAACACAGACAAGAATTATAGACTAGTTCCAAATGTAAGAGTTAGTTTATAAGAAGCCTGAGCTTCTAGACCAACCAGATTATAATTATTGTAGGCCTCTGTGTGTTTCTTTGGGACTGAATGATTGTGGGACAGGGTGGAACAGAAACCTCTGTCAACAATTATGGATAATGGTCAGGGAAAAAAGCTAAACAAAAGAGATTAGATTCAGAGGTCCAGTTTTGAAAAAAAGTGGGAGGAAAGTGCTGTGGGACAATGATCTTGTACCCTGCCACTTATATTGCTTTAATAAATGCTTATTGGTCAGTAGCCAGACAAGAAGTAGAGGTGGGGCAAGGAGGATAGAAGAATTCTGGGAAGAAGAAAGACTCAGTGTGCAGTCATCACCCAGACACAGAGGAAGCAAGATGAGAGTGCCTCTCTGATATAATGTACCAAGCCATGTGGCTAACACAAAGAATAATTATGGGCTAATTTGAGATGTGAGAATTAGTTAATAAGAATTCAAGTTACTAGGCAAACCAGGTTATAATTAATGTAGGCTGAACAACTGTGGGACCGGGTGGGACAGAAATCTCTGCCAACACTTATGTCCATAGTATGAACAACAGTCTCAGAAAGCAAAGAATAAGACTAATTCATGCAATGTATTCAATAATATAATGTAATATGTGTCTATACTTATACTTTTATTTATCTTTACATTTATTTGACTTGGACTAGTGATCCGGGCTGTACATGCTAATGGACAAGGTTTACAACTGTCCATCTGGGCTCAGACTAATCCCTATTTTCTTAAAACCCCCTTATGCTAGTGTTAGATTATCATGGTGCTTTCGGCAAAAACTTAAGTGACTCTGAATTAGTGATGGCTTTATCTTTAGTGTTCAGTTTATTTCAGAATGCAGTTTTAATATACAACTTTTACATTTTACATTATTTTACTGATTATACAATTTTTTCTTCATTTCATTTATTGGCAATAAATTAAGAAGCTAGGTACTACCAATGAAGCCCATTTCCTAACTTATCAGTATCTATTCACACTTCTTTCCTTCACTGACATTTGCCCTCAAGACAATTTTTATCAGTCTCTGACACTTATACTCCAGAGAATGATTACAAAGCCAAGAATGCCCTTTAATTAAATATTATTCAAACTAATAGCTTTATCTTCATAAAGAATCTTCTAGGCATCTTGAAAGCATTAAAAGGAGAAACCCTCATGGAATCAAGAGAAGCTGTGCTGACCAACGGGGCAAATGTACATAAAGTGAAGCAATTAACTTATAAAAGTTATATTGTGAAAAAAAATTATGGATATAATGCATACTTTGATAATTATAGTCAGTAATACTATACTAAACATATATATGAACAGTGATAAATACTGATAAGTTTGTTATAAAAAATAATTTTTAATGTAAACATACATCACAATACACCTTAAATATATGCAACATTGATATAGTAATCTGGTTTCAATAAAGATCTAAGTATTTTACTAAAATATATTAACATAATTCCCAATGATGTATTTGAGAAATTTAGCAAAATTTAATTTAAATATATATTCTATTGACTTAAATAACTAAGATTTAATACATAGTGAGTTTGCCAGGTATCTTAGTACATGGCATTAATTTCATCACTATTGAGGCAGAGGTAGATGGAACCCTATAATTTTGAGGGCAGCCTGGTCTACATATTGAATTACAGGACAATCAGTATTACAAATCAACCAAGCAAGCAACAAACTAAAGCCCAATTAAATAAAACAAATAACACTATCCTCAGCCATAGTTTATAAATACATAAATTTTATGTGCAAATCATATGTAAGTGGGTACGATTTCATGTACAGGTATTATCTAAAACTATGTTTTATGGGTTTTCCAATTTCTTATGAAGAAAATTACTCATCTTTGATTTACTTGAATAAATTTATAACTGCATTATAAAAGTTACATTTTAATGTCTGTAACTTGACTTTAGAATTTCAAAAAAAAAGCCTTGATATTAAGTTTTCATATGTCTTCTCTTGAAAGGGTCTCACTCACAAAAAGGAATGATCTCATCTCTTTTACTGATTTTATAGCTGACTATAATTCTTGAGAATACAAAAAAAGGTTAACATTTTTTATAACCCACATGAAATATGTTACTTTTCCTTTACCATTATCATAAGAAAGAGCTCTTAAGTCAGGAGAGATAATAATTTTTCACTAATCTCTGCAGAGGTACCTACTAAGATCAACAAAGAACACCATGATTCATTTTACACTGGAGACCCTTAAAAGGTGGATAGCTAAAATGTTCATCTTTGACAAGTACATCATCCACTACTGCTGAAGACAATTACAAGCTTCTCAAATATGATTTGCTGTGAATACCTCTGCACTTGTTAAGAGGTCAAAGTGAAAACACAGTATGCATTTTAAGAGACAGTTAGAGACTGTGAATTCATTAAGAAATGACGGACACATCAAAAAGAAACATTACATCGATAATCATGTCATAATAGTGATTTTATTGTGCTAAAGATGATTTAGAATTTGAAAGAAAACAATATTTCAAGGAGTTTTGCTCTTACTAAATTGCCAAAATTTCTTTTATTTACCTATAATTAATTGTGCTTTTCAATCCACTATTTTAATTAATAGAAAACAACTTAAATTTTTATTGTACAAAATGTGTTGTGAATTGACTTAACTACAGAAATTCAAAGACAACTAGAGTTTTCACTTTTCAGGTCTCATATTTACTTTTGATTTTATTAGTTGATGTTACAAATTGCACAATATAAACATATTTCATTTGTTTTCCTGCACACGTGTAGCTTTTCAAATTCTGTTTTTTGAAGAAACTGCCCATGGTCCATTCTTAGATATATAGTGGAAACCATTTGATTATTTAATTGTAGATGCAACTTTTGGCTTTCTGTCTTGTATGATTCATATTACAAGAGGAGACTGTTAAACAGTTGAAACTTCAGGGGATGCAAATATAATATGTGGGAGAAAATTGTGATAAATCCTATAAATAATATTTGTATAAAAGTGACATATTCAAGAAATCTTATTTTTCAGCAAGGGAATTTAGTTATTATTCTCAGTACTCTTCTAAACCTTTAGACACTAACACACACACACACACACAGATGGTTAAAATGAATAAAAAGATCTTTAAAGAAAAAATGAAAGAAAAGTCAAGTTCATTTTGTATCCCACAATGGTTCCTTGAAGAGTCAGCTGGATGCCCAAGCATCCAAGGGTATAAAGGTAGCACGTGTTGGACTAGAATGATTTAAACAAACCCTTTATACATTTTGAGTTCTCATCTTGTCCCCACTGCAACACATACTTACTGGTTCAGTTGTAACATAAATGCTTGATGGTTAAACACTTTTGGTTAAATTTAAGGCCCATCACCAGGAAGTAGAAGCAATACTTGACATTGTGGATGAGATCAAAAGAGTCACTATTTGTGGACCTAGGGGAATTATGCTAACATTGTTTTATAAGGAAACAATAATAAATTGGTTCCGAAGGATATCGTGCTCTGCTAACAAATGTCACTCAAAACTTTTTGAAGATTCTCTTTGAAGTACATGGAAATTTAATGTAGAGATTTACAACGAGAAAACATGCAGATTTTGGAGCACTGAGTACTAAATAGGATGTTTGTGTTGCACTTTTCTCTCTATGAGTATGGTCATTTACAGTGTCATTAAAATACATTTTCCATAATTTCAATTACTTCATCAAATAAAAAATAATTTTGCATTCTTTCAATTACTTTGGAGGTCTTTCTCGCCTCCAAACCCTCCCATATTCACCTTCTTGTTTCCTTTCAAGCTTATGTCCTCTTGTGAAGAGCTAATCTAATTAATCTTATTCAATAAAACACCGGAGTCAGATATTGGGGCTTCCTATCTGTCTCAGTCCGTTCCTGCATCCAAAAGGATTCAGATCCTGTCTTCACCTGAACTTATCACTTCCTACCTCCAACACAAGGGCTGGGACTGAAGGTGAGTGCCAGCACCGCCCACCTTTATCTAGTGGCTAGCTCATTCTTCTCATCACCAGGCAAGCATTATTTGTAGGAACACAAATAAAATATCACACTAAACCCATGTTTTTATTATAGATGCATATATGTATGCATATTTAAGAATATACTACATATCCCTGAACTGATATAAATTTGCAAAATGCCTAAGCCAGCAGGACAGTGAGCATGAGGATTTTTTTGACCTTATCAATAATGAGAGTAGAAATATATGGCAACATGCTGAGTTTCTCTTAACATGGGTTGTAGTAATGCAAAAAACAATAACATACTGTCAAAAGAGGGACTTTACCAAATAAGCTATTTATTAAAAAGCAGACTTCAAAATTCTTATAATGGTTCATGCCTCTGCTAGTATTTCATAATATTACTTTTGTTTTACATCAATAGATTTCTCACAACTTTCTTGCGTTAGAATATTTATCAATGCCTTGAAGGAAAATATCCAAATTTTTTTTCTCTGTATTGTAGGCCTCAGTCAATGTGTTCCTGGTTTCTTGTTTAGCATAAAGAGTACTTTGCATTTAAAAAAATTTCTGTATATATTAGAAATAATTTCAACATTCTTTTTTGGGGATTCTGAATAGATTTTTGATAGCATATCTTGATTATTTAAAATACATTTCTCCAGGTTTTGAATTATATTTTAATTCTTTCTGACATTATTTTTCAGATTCATGAAAATATTTCAAATCAAACCTATGTTCCACTTTCATTTGATGTCACTTAACAGATAATTCTAAAGGGTGTGGGAATATTTTGTTGCTGCTCTTTGTGGCTGCACAAAGGAGCCTAGAGCAGCTGCACAGAGGAAACAGAGAAGAGAGAGCCATTTCATTTTATTTCAGTTAAAACACAATGAAAACTTAAAAACAGTTAAAATATAGGAGTCTACCACAGAATTGTCATCATTTTTACCACCTCAAGGGAAAACTTTGTTTCCTTTTCTTTTTTATCTCTGGGAATCCATCCCAGAGGACTGACTGTGTTTTGGAGGTGCTGACCAAACGAGCCATCCCTATGGCTTCTACCCCATCATCGTATATTTTTCCTTAGTTGTATTTGACTTTAGCACTTTGAGGCATGTACTGATTCACAATCTTGCCCTTGCAATTGAACTCTGGAAGCATGTGAGGTTACTCAGCTTTTGAACTTAAACTGCATTTCCAAATTTGCCCTCTTAATGATGACAGCTGCCTGGGCTTGCATTAACATAAGCATGGTGATGACATTTTGTGACATGAGTTTCATTATGGTATCATTTTATGATTACTTCTTTCGGAATAAATTCAGTGCTTCGCTGCACTATTGATGTATGTGCGGGAAAATACTGCTGATGCATTTCAGATGACTGAAATTTGTCTTTGTGAAATCATATCAAGTATTAGCTGTATGAAGAGAGTAATCATACAATTATTTAGAGGTATGATGCAGAATAAAATTCTGTCTTATAAAACCACCTAATATTTAAAGATATAAGAATGGAAAGATTTTTGATTTTGCTTATTTTTAAGAACTTACTGTGAAAATTTTCCGAGATACAGCTGAAGACATTTATGAATATATCCACATATCCCATTTCTGTGTACATGCATTATGTATTAGTGTTAAGGTGTGGGCAAATGTGTTTCAACAGATGATAGGCAGTTTTCATTCAAAATTTTGGTCGCTAAGACGATAATTTCATGAAGCAAATAAGACAATATACCTTGTTTGACACAAAGCATCCACTTTGCTTGTACACATGCTTTCTATTATTATACACTATTTATCTATTTATTGTGTATATACTTTCTATTATTCACTATCTTCCAGTTGATACAAATGCATAAATATATATGTTTATGCAGTGTCTATTGTTTGAAATGCTTATACAATATATTGAGGAACATACATATACTATCAGAACTAGAAAATGAGTAAGCTGATAATCTCATCTCCTTTACCAAATCCTGCATTAAGCTATACTAAAAATGGTATTGCAGAGTTTAAATAACAACAAAAACCATGAGAAAAATCAAAAGGTAAAGGCAAGAATAAAGTAATTAGGGGCAGTAGACAGTAACAGCAACTGGCTCTTGGGGAGTTTTTCTTAGAAAAGTTTACTCAGAGGATGCCAGGATTAATTTTAATTTCTTCTTCTTCTTCTTCTTCTTCTTCTTCTTCTTCTTCTTCTTCTTCTTCTTCTTCTTCTTCTTCTTCTTCTTCTTCTTCTTCTTCTTCTTCTTCTCCTCCTCCTCCTCCTCCTCCTCNTTCTTCTTCTTCTTCTTCTTCTCCTCCTCCTCCTCCTCCTCCTCCTCCTCCTCCTTCTTCTTCATCTTCTTCTCTTTTTCCTCCTCTTCCTCTTCTTCCTCCTCCTCCTTTTTCTTCTCCTCCTTCTATTTTTTCTTCTCCTTCTTCTTTTTCTACTTCTACCTCTCTGCCCTCCTCATCTTCTTTATTATTACTGTGATAGTTGTATATTGTTGGGGACTCTTCCCCAACTACCTTGGTTATGGATGACCCTGGGTAGTGCCGCAGAAATCAGGACACAGGGGATGCAGAGTAGGAGACACAACTGCATACTTTATTGCAAAGCCAGTGCTCTTTTATAACATTCAAATCACAATCCAAGCTAGGTTCTCACAATACTTGGAAATAGTTACATAAACTAATAACTTTGTTACAAATTATTTCAAGAGATTTGTGCCTTTGTTAATCTAAACAAGAAGCTTGTAATTATGGGAATAACTTCTGCCATAATATAATATATAGAACACTTCCTCAGGAGACAAACCAGAACCTAATCGTAGTCTTTCAACTACAGTGCACATCTGTATACTCAAGGACTGACTATTGGCAGGGGATTGTACTGATAGAGAAGGCATGCCTCCTCCTTACTTGGCCTGCCAAGCATGTCAGAAAGTCAGAAAGAATACTACAAGTCATTCCTGCACAGTTTCTAGGCCGTTCAAAGGTAGCCCTCCACAGTATATCACATGTGCATGGGTCCCATGAAGGATAAATAGCATGATAGATATTCTGGAACTGCATTTTCAGGAATTTATGGATTATAAGAAACATGGAATGGATACCGGGAACTAAATTCTGGTCCTCTGGAAGAATAGTATTTGCTAGCAATCATTTAACTACTCCTCCAAAAACAGAATTCTTGATTTTACTGCAGAATTTAGATAAATCCCACTTTAGCATAATTAAACACTTGGATTAGTAAAAAAGAGATTCACAGGGAAAGGATGTGGCACACCTAATTGTAGATGTAGCATTCCCAGTGGAAAGTTTTCTTGTGTGTTTGAGCAGTACTCAAATATAAGATTATTATGGATCTCAAGTTGTATGTCAGGAGATAAGTAAGAAATATTTTCCATATTCTTACTTTTTCAATCAATGCAATTATAGGGTGTAACTGATTATATTTTCAATAAGAATGAAATATAATAAAACCATTGATTACAAGGCTTGGGATCTGAGGCATGTCGTATGAGAAATTATTCCTTGCAATGACATGAGCACCTTATAAATTCCCGGATCCCAGAAAGTGATGAAAAATTGACTTTGTGATGACAATGTGCCTAATAATACGATTACCTAAAACCTGGAGTTTGGATCAATTACAGACAAGCAGAAAAACCTCTCTGCTGGTTCTCCCACACTTGACATGATCTGCTAATTCTAATTGGTCTGTTGCTCATATGTACTAGGACCTGAAATTGTTGTATCTTGTTCTTAGGCACTAATTCAACTTTAAATCTTTTAATTATATTCTGCAAATTTGTTCTCAAATATTAATTGGCATCTTCAACAGCAGTTCCCTCATGTCAATGATCTTGCTCATTATCTTATGGATACAGAACTATAAGTTCACCCACGAAATCTCCTGAAATCTGAGGTATTCTCAAACTTATATCAACTCTATAAACTACATGTATGTGTATGTGAAAAGAAAGTGAGAGATTACTATATACCATATTTTATGTGATATCAAAGTTAATGTTAATAATTAATGTTAGAATAGAATAAACCTGCATTCATCTTTGCCAGGCACCAATATAATTATATGACAAATTGTTGTGCTCAAATATAAATCTTGTGAATTTATTCCTTTTAAATCATTTTTAAAATCATAGGGAGACATATGCATGACCATCCCTTTTACTGGCATAGGACACTTATGGTGCTCCCAAGAGTTTCAGGTTATGTGCAGTTAGTGCAGAATTGGGTACAAATGGTTAAGAGGAACATCTGTACATTCAGATTAAGATCCAGTGAGTCTCTTGGTATCCCTCCATTTATGGAAATGTCAGAATTCACTGAGCTGCTCATGATAGCCACTTTTGCAAACCCCATTGATCTGATGATACTGCAGAGGTTTCTGCTCATACCATACTACATGTTAGTGCAGGTAACCATCTAAGGAAAGAATCATAAAAAATGAAGAGTCCTGAAAGGAGCAGGGAGTCTAGAAAAACATAGTGAAAAGAAGATAATAGAGAACATGCAACCCAAAAGCACAACTTGTGCTATTAACAGGGAGGAGTGACCCCACCTCAGGGGACAAAAGGCTTGGGTGGGGGCAATAGAGAATGGAGATGCATAAAAACAATGGATTTATGCAAATGTAAGGAAACCACTGTTTTTACTACATTTACCTATGACAATGTAAAAACAAAGACAAAAGACTTGCTATTATTTTACCATTGCTATTAGTGAGATTTTATTAGTATTCATGAAAATAAAATGTCTTGCTAAAGGATTGCTTTGTGAAAATATGTTATTTGTGCTTGATTGTTGAATTATCACAAACTCATTGAAAGTAATACAGACACGTGGTAGATAATGTAATTACCTAGGACAAATTACTCTTTTAGTCATTATTATATGAACATAAATATAATCTTCAGATATATTAAAATAACAGCGGGTTTCATGTGCTTAAATTGTTTGCAACAAATCTGTGTAATAAATTAATAGAGGCCATTTTTTCATTTTATTAGAATGCATACTTCCATATTGAAGGACACATTTATTAGAAGATACAGTATAAAGTGTTCTATTGCAAAGTTTAATAATATTTTTTCCAAGCTAAACTCAAGAAAAAATGCCCTCTGTATGGGTTAAGACATTATCCTCATCTCCTTCAGATGCTGTAGTATTATATTTTATTGAGATCTTTATTGGGCTGTATTTCAATATTACTATCAATAGAAAATTGAGTTTACCTTTTTGAGGTTCTTAATCTTACTAATAAAATAAGAAGAAAAAAGAGAAAAGAATTTTTTTAAAAAAAGAAGAAAAGGATGGGCGAGTGGTGTGGTGTTTTTGTTTGTATGTTTTTAAGTAATTCTGGGAAAGGGTACATGCAAAGGTGTGAGGTAGATATGAAGGGATTGGGAGGTGAGTGGTATTGGGGTTTATAATGTGAAACTTCCAAAGAACAAATAAAAAATTATGCACAAAACATAGTTGCTGCGTTAGGAGCATTGAGACCGCAGATCCTGAATTTCTTGTTAACAACTTGTTTTTCCCTGATCTGAGTGCCTACAGCTGCTCTGAGCACGAGATCTTCAGGAGTTCCTGATGGCAGGAGTGTGGTTTCTGGTGGGTTTGGCTGGGGCGTGGCTATCTTTATATAATCTGCCCCTGAACACAATAAAAGGGGCATTCTTGAAGAATTCAAGGATGACCCTTGTCGCTGTCTCTCTGTCTGTATGTGTTTGTGTATTTTAACCTCCAGCTCCCTTGCCCGAAGCTCGCGAACTGGGTAATAGCGCATCAAGCGCAGACACGGGGGCACGGTGCATGACATAGCATGTCTGTACATTTTAGCATCATTTATTCTATTCAATTTGTAATATGTCTCTCTTAACAATGGTGCTATGCAGCTCTGTGCATACTACAGATCTATAATGTAATTTTAGATCAGGCATCGGGTTATCCCTAACAGTGCTCTTCCAATTTATATCTAAAAATTCACTCAGTTTAGATTAATGTTTCTGCTATCAATAAAATTAAGACATAGTTAATTATTTACAAATTATTTAAAAACCTTAGCTGAATGAAAATATGGCTCAGTTGTAAAGCACTTGCCAAATAAATGTGGCTACTAAAACGTAATCCTCACCAAAAATATATAAGAAGAAACTAAGGAAATGAAAGTATTGTTTATATATTATGAGCAATGTGTTTACTAAATAAAAATGAAATTTAATAAAAGTTATTTTTAATATTGTTTATACTATGTATGTTTTTAAAGGCACAGAGGAAAAATGAACACATAGAAATGTATATTTTTATGTATGTTAAATTTTCTGAAAGGCATTTTGTAAGCTCACAACCCTGAAAATTTCAAGAGAATAAACCAAGTATGTTGATGGAGGCGACAAATATTATTAATCTCTTTGCATTTTTTTTTCAGTTGTGAGCCTTGGCTTAAATAACTTTAAAACCAGATAGTTACTATGGCATTAATAGTCTCAAAACTCAAGAGTCAGAGGCACGAAGATCTCTTTGAGTTCAAGGACAACATCATTAACATAGTGAGTTTTAGGACAGTCAAGATGACATAGTGAGACCCTGTCGCAAAATACAAACAAATGAGCAAAAACATGATACACTTTCTACATGCAAACAACTTTCACCATAGGAATTAAGTCTGTGTAATTTTATTTGTTATGGTATTTTAACTTGCTAAAACAAGGGATATGCTTCAAGTCAGCACTCCATCAATCTGAGTTAGGAATTATAAGAGGTACTAGCTCCCCCAGATTGTATCACTTTGAAATCTTTAAATGGAACACTCATTTCTTACACAATTTGCATTCTACCCAAGTTGTCAGACATTCTATTAATGTAAAACAATTTAAGAACATTGCTAGCAACTCTTGTTTCATTTTAACTCATCAACTAGACATGAGCTGTTCTAAATAGTACCATCTATTCTCTCAGCCATCACATGACTTCACTGCATCAGAATTAAATGACTCTAATGACTTGTCATGATTTATCATCCCGAGGATGAATAAATCTATACTTTCTATTATTAATCTCATTACTCTTATGCATGACTTGACATTATAAATTATCCTGAAAAGAAAAATGTTTTGCTCATTTTTCTTTGGTGTGATCTATTAAGATGTGAGTCCCATATTAAGAGAAAATATACACATGCCTGACAATAAAATTAAGTGAATCTTGTATCCAACATTATCATTAAATGATTTTTTTCTTGAAACTATTTTCATTTTGTGTATTCTTTAAGTCAAACAATAGTACATGTTAAGAATATAAATGACATTGTGTTTTATCTCTTATAGTTTGCTAATATATAAACAATTAAAACTCAAAGAACTTAAACTTTGAAAAAGATGGGGATAAATTTGAAGAGGGACAATAAAAGGAAATAAGATGCATCTTATGAACCTATATGCTGTATATACATGTGATATTGAAATGCAGTGACCTCCTTTCTCAGTTTCCAACTGCTAAGTTTTATATTTGAATCACAATCCTCAAATATAATAATATTTGTCTAATTTTTAAATACATTAACACCAGTGCTTTTCATCACTTATATTTAATAACACTTTTTGATTTATTTCCAATAAAAACAGAATAATCCTCAAAAATGTAAGCCCAAATTGTAGACTAGCAGGTGAAAAAAATCGTTAATTGTGTGGTTATTTGACACACATTATGTGTGCAATATTTCGAGAGTTTTTCTGTTAATCCTTTAATAAAGTTGTTCAGATTATAGTGACAGTTAGTCAACAGGTGCTTAGAAAAAAACTTCGTGACATAGCTAATATTATTTAATCTTCTAGATCCAGATGTCCTCATTTGCCTTTGTTGTGGAATATTATTTAAGACTTGTTACATTCATTTATGCTGTGGAACATTTGATTAATGATGCAAAGATATGTTCCATTCTTTTATGTTAGATTTGTTTAACTCTGAGAAACTGTGGAATTTTGCCTGTCTAAAACACCTAATTGTTCTAATAAAGAGCTGAGCAGCCAATAGTTAGGCAAGAGAAAGGATAGGGAAGGCCGGAAAAATCAAGGAGCAATAGAGTTCAAGGGGTGAGAGCAGAAGGGGCCAACCACACAGCCACACAGTCAGGCATAAGAAGGAGTGAAAAGATATACAGAAATAGTAAAAGGTAAAAGGTGAGAGACAAATTGTATGTGGGATAATTTAAGTTAGGAAAAGAAGGCAAGAAACAAGCCAAGTGAAGGCTGGGCATTTATAAGTAATAACATACCCCAGTGTGTGATTTATTTGGGAGCTGACCGGCAGCCCCCCCCCAAAAAAAAAAAGACAGAGTAAAAACAACAACATGTCCTCGGCTCTTAAACATTCCTGTTGTGGAAATATGGCTTTTGAGGGAGAAGAGTCTTCTCTTTAACTGTGTGCTTCCTGCTAGGCCAAATGTACTCCAGTAGAAAGTCTTACCTCCAGAAGAACTGGGGTATCATTAATTGGAGTCAATGAGTTACGAAGTACAAATTATATTGGTATTGATAATGTAATAAGTAATCCTCAAATTTAAGATCATAATATTGCTATCCTTTTCTTTCTCTTAAAAAAAAACCTTGGCAAATAAAAGAACAAATGTACTTGTATTTCAAACTTTGTGATCAGGTTTTATGATCATGAGAAGCCATGATTTGTAAATTTCAAAGTCCTTTTGTTGTAATAATAGACAAATTTGTGAATTGTTTTCAATTTTATTACATATATATTTCATTATATTACCATGGAAAGTCAGTCTAAGGAAGTGGAAAATTTAATTTCAACTTAAATTCAACATCTTAGTAGTGAGTATATAAACACCTCCCACAATGTTTATTCATTAAAAATCGTCATTACACCTATTACTTTAAATAAAAATCTCTCTTAAATCGTGTTTAGGGAGAAGTAAAAGGTGAAACTGTAGAAAAGTTAGTATATCACATATTTGGATGAAGAACTATTGTTCCTATTATTTTTTAAACAATAAATCTGACCAATGAGAGAAAAAATGGGAATCAAATGTGACAAAATATGGATTATAGCATATTTGTATTAGTTATCTCTCTCTTCCTGTGACAAACACCGGGAACAAGACAACCTATAGATTTTGTGTTAACAATTCTAGGGGCAAGAATCTATTATGGGAGGTAGTAAAGGAAGCAGGCAGGAATGATGCCTAGAGCAGGAACCGAGATGCCATATTATCAACGAAAACATAAGCACCATGAACAAACGGGAGCCAATGAATATACTCTGTAAGCTCTTTATCACTGATAAAATATCTTCAGCAATTTTACTCCTTCTAATTCTCCTCTTATCAAAGCCATAAACTAAAAAAAACAAGTATTCAAAATGCCTAAAATTGCAGGTGACATTCCTCATTCAAAATACCACC
The DNA here is from genome assembly GCF_014885135.2 of Alexandromys fortis. Classification (NCBI taxonomy): domain Eukaryota; kingdom Metazoa; phylum Chordata; class Mammalia; order Rodentia; family Cricetidae; genus Alexandromys; species Alexandromys fortis. The sequence continues at coordinate 10,020,810 of NW_026067914.1, read as the reverse complement.
ATACTCTATAGAAAATATTTTTTTATTATTCATAGGTATATTTTGAGATCTCCAATTATTTACTTTTCTTTATTACAATTGTATCATGCTTTTTGACTAAATAATAAAAAATTTTGCTCAGGTTATTACAGAAACAAAGATGCTAAGCAAATATGAAATATTATAAAGCCTGCATAGGCATATTTAACTATCATTAGGGTGCTGTATTATAGAAACAAGTTCAAAACAAGTATGTTCTGGTGTAAAGAGGTCAAGTAGTTTAACATTGTTCCTGTAGAATATGCACATTTTTAAACGAATCATTTGTACCAGCAATACTATGAGGGATACATATTGCATATTCATGTATTTAAATTTGAAATAATAATATTATTTGAGGTAGAATATAGTTAGTGTATTAGAAGAGCATTTGAATGTGACCTGTCAAAGGCATCATAAGCCTTAAGAAAGAAGACTGACTTTTTATGTTGAAAATAAAATTATTTTATCTACAATTTCAAACTCCATACTGATTTTCATAGTGGCTATAAAGTCTTTGCTCACAACAGAAAAGATTAAGTGTTTCCCTTTTCATACATTCCTGCCAGCATATGCTGTTTTTTTTTTTTTTTTTTTATTTATCTTGGCTATTCTCACTGGGATAAGATCAAATTTTAAAGTAATTGAATTTTGTTTCTCTGATTTCTAAAGATGCTGAGTATTTCATAAAATGTTTCTAAGCCAATTATGCTTCTTATTTCTAAAAGATTCTGCATAGTTTTGTACCAAATTTTTACTAAAGTTTCTTGATTTCTTGTTTGGTGTTACATGTTCTAAATAGGAACCCTCTGTTAGATGCATAATTGATCAAGATGTTTTCCCAATCTGTAGACTGCAACTTTCCCTGAATAACAGTGTCCTAGGCTGGACAGAGTCCCTTCAGGTTCATGAGGTGCCATTTATAAATTCCTATGTTTTCAATATCCTATTCAGATAGGGCTTTCTATGCTGATTAATTCAAGACCTGTCCTCATATTCTCTCTTTTTATATCCAGGCTGTCCTTTCTTATGCTGAGGTCTTTATTTAATCCATTAAGGTTTTTTTTTTTTTTTTTTTGTGGAATGACAGGCATGAAAGTGGATTTTACACATAGCCATCCAATTTGAGCAGAACCATTTGCTGAATATAATTCTTTTAAAAAGGTGTTCATTTTAAGTTTGATTGTGAAAATTCAAGTGTATGTGGTGTGTGGAGCTGTGCCTTGGTCCTCCGTTGTCTTCTATTGATCAAGTTTTCAGTTTTCATGCAACCACCATGTCTTTTTAATGTTGTAGCCCTAGGTTACAACTTGAAATCTGATATCATATCTCCAGAAGTTCTCCTACTATGTGTTATTTTTAGCCATCTTGTTTTTTGCTGTTATGTTTTCAAATGCAATTGAAATTATTTCAATTGCTGTGAATAGTAATGTTGAGATTTTGATGATTACATTCAATCTGTAGAAGGCCACTGAAGGATGATCATTTTTACACTGTTAAATATAATCATTGAAGTCTTGTTTATAGCAAAAAGACAATCAAAGAAGAACAAACAAATACCAATAAAAAAGAAACAAGAATATGTGTGTTTTCAAATGATATAAATTTATAGCAAAAGAACATAAATATACTCTCAGAAAATGTCTATAGCTGACAAATCTTTCAGCAAAGTAGCAGGATACAATAATAGTACTCAATGATCAGTAGTCTTCCTATATACAAATGACGAACATACTTGTATCATTAAATTTTAATATACGGAGAACCTGAAATGCTGTCAGGTACACTCTTCTACTTCCTTTGCACTGTTCTCTGTTCCCAACATTCAGCTATGGAAAAGCCCTCCAGAAATCTTGTGTCTCACAGCAATGTGGCACAGACCTGTGATCGTGAAAGTACTCTGAAGGAAGGAGTGTGTCAACTGCAAGCTCTGTGCTAACATCCTTCAACCTTTCCTTCAGAAGTCGCTGAGATCCATTAGAAATTTGATTAGAGAGTGCTGTGACATGATCCCATGTCATTGAGAGTTATCTGATATTCTTTCTCTATTTCATTCATATTGCAATTGCGTAAGGCAAGTAAAATAACTTACTTTTATTTTGTACCAGCAAATGTTATGAAATTTCCTCATATAATACACAAGTATGCATACATAAGAGATTAATTACTACATGCCCATCACTCCAAATCAAGTATGTAATTATTTAATAGGTTAAAGGCAAATCTATCCACCTATCTCCCAAAGTGACACATGCTAAATTATTTTTGGCATAAAAATACAGGCAGTAAAGAAAATAAATATATTTTCTCAGCTAGTTTTTAATCACACTAGAGAAATAAAGTATTAAAGGGGGAATGTTACAGGGGGAATGTTTCTCAGTCTAAATTATACTGCTGTTTGTGATGACTAATTTATAAGCTGTGCACTTCCTATTTTACAGAGAAGGAAACCCTTATAGATGGTCTATATTAGCATTTAGATATTTTCTCAGGTTCTCTTAAGGAAATGAATTACTTATAAGGTATTCAAAGCACTCACACGTTCTGTGCATTACCGAACCCCAGATAACATATGGGGCTTGGGAAAATGAAATAAAAGATTAATGCTAATCTATCCATAAGATCCATTTTCAATAGATACTAATTGCTAGTACTATGCTTGGATATAGGACAGTTTATAGTGCTTTAATGACGCTGCAGGCACTTCAGGTTTACCTGAAATCTTATTGTTTAATTTAAGATATAAGATTTAGTTGCACAATTCAAAACCATCCTGACAGCAGTTTGACTGGCTGGAGGCCAAGACATTCAAGAATACCATTTCAGAGGTGAGATTGTATTTCCAGGACACAGTATTTCTGTTCATTTGTGAATGACTACTTGGTGTCAGACTCACCATATTGACTCATATCATAAATCAGGAGGCATATTTTTAGCCCCTTATATTACAATTTAAACAAATAGCTTCTCTCGAAATATTGTTTTCATCATCATTTTAGCAATAAAGACAATAATATTTATGTAGCATCAGATAGCCTATTTTAAATATATCATAAATTTAAACTGCAAAAATTTAGAAATATTTTAATTTTCAAACAGATGTTTTCTGTACATATTTAGAACATTCTTGATATGTTTTATTTTGTCACAGAAAGTTTCACTCTCCTTTTGGCTCATATGAAATTTATAATTGTTATAAATTTTAATTAGATTTATTTTTACTTTTTATATATTTATTTTTTAATTTAATTTTACATTTTAACCCCAGTTCTCCTTCTGCTCACCCTCTGCCCCTCCCACATCTCCTCCCTGCTCCAAGCTCACCTATGATCCACTCTTCCCAAATGGTAAGGCCTCCCATGTGAAGTCAAGAAAGCCTGGCCCAGTAAGTTTAGGCAGCACCAAGCTCCTCCCCTCTGCAATAAGGCTGAGCATGGCATCCCACCATAGTGAATGGGCTCCAACAAGCTAGCTTGTGAACCAGGGATAGATCCTGGTCCTACCACCAGGGGTCCTCAATAAGACCAAGCTACACAACTGTTTCCACATAAAGAGGGACTAGTTTGGTCCTATGCAGGCTAAACAGCTGTAGTTCTAGATTTCATGAGTTCCTCCAAACTTGGTTCAGTTCTCTCTGCAGATTTTTACATTCACTTTAGTAAGACTAACATCTCAAATTTAGTACTTGTTAAAATCAATCAGGTTTTAAAAATATAAGTTTTTAAATAAAAGAAACAATTGTATTCAAAGTTATTTTTAAATTTACACATGCATACAGATATATCTTATTCACGTATGGAATATTAAGTGAAGGAATGTTTGTAAAGAATTAACTAAATATTAAATTTAAAACATATCTAATATTTTTTGACGAGCACTGTTCATGTAGCTGTATTAGCAAACCTATATAATAGAAGAAAACTTGCTTATTAAAGAAATTTTCTTAGTCATTATACATTTGCCAGTGTCAACACTTTAAATTATCTTAAATTATCATACAAACATATGTGAGTAGAAAAGATTTATTTATATTGCACTGGCTAAATTTGACGAAAAGCATTTCACTTGTTTTAATGTATTGAACAAGAAATTGATATCCATGACCAATTAGAATTTCTTTTATCATTTAAAGACATGATTGACTTCTGATGGGCTATAAATGAGCTGTGAGTCTCTTGAGAATCAAAGCTTACTTTTAGCATAAGATCGTCAATAAAACTATATTTCAGTAATCTAAATGCAAATAAATGTTCTACCAACATTATGATCATGAGAATGAAGTATTCCATTTAAAAACTTGCGAATAATACCCAATATTTGAATACTAGAACATGTCCCTTAATTATCGGACTTCAAATAAGAAAGTATTATTTTTGCTGAGCTTGGATGATTGTAGACCTTCTTGATCAAAGAATGGTATTAGAGTCTGTGTCCTGTCAGACCATCATGGCAAGAGCTCATGACAAAAACAAAAGTGAGTCCATTGTATCAAGAGCTTATGAAGAAGATGCTTCTCACATCAAGACACAATGGAGGCAAAAAGAGAAAAAAGTATTAGAATTCCTAAAATGGTTTCATTCATACCACCTCTCTAAAACATTTTAACAAGCTCCACTACTGACATAGACCAGAAACTGGGTTTTAAACATATGCAGTTATCAGGATATGTGTCCAATTATCAGAGAGGCTCTAGCATATTCTTTAGTTATAGCCTTTGAAAAAATAAACAGAACTTCTTAGGTTGTATCAGGATGCTGTGTACAACTAAATAATGAAATAAAAGATTTAAATGATTTAAAATCCTGAGATGTAGAAAGTAACTAGAGTTGTAGTACAGTAATATTGCAAATAAAATAAAGAAGAGCCTTATAAGAAAACATAAGCATTATTTTCAATAGACAAGGTAATAATTCTTTTTTAATAGAAAATACTCAGATTAGCTGGAAAAATACATCGACTTTTATGTAAATAATAATGTAAAATAACAGCTTATAAAAATTAAAATGATAGATAAAGTATATTCTTGTGAAGAAGCATTCAATTTTTAATAATTTATTATTAGAGGACCCTCTAGAGTCAAGGGTCCTCTAATAATGAATTGTTAAAAATGGATATATATATATATTCAGACTTTTTCCCATTCTGTAACCATTCTTTTCTTTATCTTTTTCACATATTTGTAAACTTTGTAAACTGTCTTCCTTATATATTTTAATTATCTCTATAATCCAAAAAACATAATGAAATTTCTAGAAATCTGAGTTTCAAATAAAATCTGTGATTATTTTTATTTTTATGGGACAAAACCATATTATATTTATTTAATATAAAAACCTAGAAAGTCATTGCCTTCATTTATTTACTGATGGTTTCTTTTTTCTTTTGTTATTTATTTCATCAAATATTTTTTAGTGTAATCAAATCAGGAAATTTCTTAGAAGTAAATGAATAAATGTTTGGACACATGGAAAGAAGGACAAAAGGATAAATCCAACCTTCAGGTTACATTGATTTTTGTAGTACCTCTCTGGTGCAAAGAGTTTCACCATGAATATGCATAGTTTCATTAGAAAACTGCTTAACTTGTATTTTGTATGCTATCATAAATATATATGAGTAATACACTCAACATATATTGGTAAATTACAAAAGTGTCCTAGATTTGAGCAAAATTATATATGTTGAAATATACAGTACACATTATTATAAAATCGTATTTATAAAGAAATTCCAAATTAAGGTGTTTTACAAAATATTCAAACTCAGTAACACCTTTCAATGGTTTATGTTTAGTCAGAGTACTATTCTGATACACTGTTAGGTATTCAAGGCAGAATGAGAAAATTAAAAAAAAATGATTCCTTGTCTTTTCGCCTATAGAGAAGCTAAATTCAAAATAATCTGAATTTACAAAAGTTTTTTTTATTATTCAATGGAATGTAAATTATCATAATCTCTAGTTTCAATCACCTATGTGTGTTATCCTACTCATATATAAATAACCATTTTGTGCTCTATTCTTTTACCATCTATTACAAAATTAGATTATTCAGGCTATTTACCCTAATAGACATTTTATTTCCTCCTTAAAAATAATCAGAGAGACATAACAAAGCATATTAATTTTACCATGTAAATATATTTTAATGTATCTGCTAATATCAGATGTAATATGTAAACTATGCGAAGAAAATGTAATGATAAACATGTATCTAGACACAAAAAGTTAGCTGGTTACCCTGGATCATCAACAAGCATTCAATTCCATTGGTTTTCTATGAGGATGTTGTCATGGCAACATCTCTGTGGATGTACCACCCCATTATTTCATTAAAGTGGTGCTACAGGAAAGTTTTCAAATAGGTTTACTCTTGACAGCTCATTAAAGTGGCAACTTTTAGGTGAAGAGTGTATTGGGATGTCTCGGGTGATATTACGCTCTGCTAGGAAAAAAATGCCCAAAGCTTACTTAAAGAAAGATAAAGTTCTTCCAAATATTTATATCCCAGATGATACCAGTTGCTGAGAGATTGTTATTAATCTGTAGTATAAACTTGCTTTTATATTTATTTTGTTCATTGAAGATACTTTTAAAAATTTGCTTCAGAGGTTAATGTTGACATCTAGTTTATTCTACGGTAACGTTCAAATCTTATTTTGGTTACATTTGTGAATTTATTTTAAAATGTTGAATAGAGAAAAGGGAATGGTTCTGTGTAGTGATGAAAGGGTAATTCATATGCTTAGGGTTAGATATCATCATTGACTGCTTGAAAGTCCTTTCAAGTTACATCTAGTATACTCATTTAGTTCATAGCATTGACGGCTTCAAAATCAAAAGTACCCCCAGCTCTGCTTTTCATAATTTTATAGAGAACAGTCTGTCTCACCTGTGAAGCACGCATTTAAAGAAGTTCAAAGGATACTTGAGATAAAGAGGAGTACTAAGAATATTTTGCTTTTCCTGGGTACACATACCTTTGTATATGTGTGTTCATGTTCAAGCTTGTGTACATGTATGAGTATGAGTGTGAGGCAAGAGGATACAGACAAATGTGTCCCTGTAAGTAACTCATAGAGCAAAATGAATCCTTCTCTAGGTAATTTTAGTGCCATTAATTTTTTTTTTTACATAGAATCTTTATTCAGTAAGAGAACTGACTGGGCAATAAAACAATAGGTAACTATGTCTTTGTCTCATTGCGCTACCATGACTAGAGTGTGCCAACTGACTTCATTTTCTTTTTCTTTATGGGTATGCATTTTAGGAGCAAACTCAAGTACTCGCTGAAAGGTAAACAATGTACCAACTCATCTGTTTCCCAGGTATCTATATACATATATTTATTTACATTATAATTCAATCAAAATGAGAGACCATCAGCAACTCAGCCTAGACAGGTGCTGCAATAAAACTGCCACCATCACAATTTAAACGTAATGGAATTATAAAGAAGAAGTGTTTCTTGAAACAGTGGATTTATTCAGAGTGTTACAGAAGAGATATTATTGCATACAGTGTGCATAAATTAGACAGTGGATGACATGAATGACTAATATAACATACATTTTCTTTATGTGGGCACTTAGTGCTATGAACTTTCCTCTTAGCACTGCCTTCATAGTGTCCCATAGGTTTGAGTATGTTGTCTCTTTATTTTCATTGAATTCAAGGAAGACTTTAATTTCTTTCTTTTTCTCTTCCTTGACCCAGGGGTGATTCAGTAGTTGACTGTTCAATTTCCATGAGTTTGTAGACTTTCTGGGGTTAGAATTGTTGAATTCTAACTTTATTCCGTGGTGATCCGATAAGACACAGGTGGTTACTACAATTTCTTTGTATCTATGGATGTTTGCTTTGTTACCAATTATGTGATCAATTTTTGAGAAGGTTCCATGTGATGCTAAGAAGAAGGTATATTCTTTTCTGTTTGGGTGGAATGTTCTATAGATGTCTGTTAAGTCCATTTGTTTCATTGCATCTGCTAGTTCTCTTATTTCTCTGTTAAGTTTCTGTCTGGTTGGCCTGTGCATTGGTGAGAGTGGAGTGTTGAAATTTTCTACTATTAGAATGTGGGGTTTGATGCATGCTTTGAGTTCTAGTAATGTTTCTTTTACACAATATTTCTGAACCCCCACTCTGGAGAAAGGTATTTTTGTCGAGGCTGCTTCCTGATACTGTAATGCCAGTAATCAAGGAGTACTGCAGGTCCAGGGCACTTTGGATTCTCTATGGAAATCCTGTGTTAGAAGGGAAAGGACATGGAATCTGGCAGTTTATGGAAACTTTAAATAATAATAAAAAAAAAACATAGTGGCTGAGAGACAGTCCTACAGTTAAGAACACTGACTGCTCTCCTAGAGGGCCTAGATTCATTTCCCAGCACACACATGGCGGCATACAGCTGTCTGTAATTTCAGTTCCAGACGACCTGACACCCGTGGCAAAATACCAACTCACATAAAATAAAAAGAAATTTTAAAAGTTAAAAAGTAATGAAAGAATTCAAGTTAGCTAATTTTGTGGTTGTCCAAATAAGGCTAAGTTGTAAGGCTTCATTTTCTATTACTCAACTAACAGCAGGAAAAATGTGACCTCTGTGAAAACACAGTACTCCAAATTATCAATACTTTGGACAGATGGTGATGTACTGCTCTATCCTACACAGTAAATAAATACAAAAGGACATTGCTTACTTACCAAAGTTATCATGAGTAATTTCTTTCCTGCTTGTAGTTGCAATAACAAACTGTTCTGATGAAATGCCAATAGTCTATCCAAAATTAAAAAATAATTACTTGAAGGAAAAACTGCATTACTTACATTTGTGAGAATGTGAACATGCTGATACTACAATTTTGCAAAACCTATAACACTTGTTTAGGAAATAAAGAATTCAGCATTTACAAAAAGTTTAACTCATATCTACAAAAGGTCTATTCATTATTTTATATTTTCCACTGAATAAGTGTGGAAACTGTCATATTCATTCATTAACCATGGGTAAGCAGTGACCATATATGAAGTACTTTAGGACATAATAAAAATTTTTGCTACTGCATAATGATTTTGAAGTGTTGTCTTCACAGAAGAGTTAGCATGTATTGCATTACGGAGGACAGCAATAATTTCTGCCGTACCTCTTATTGACTAAGGTTTTATGATATTCTTATGTAATATTTTTATCACTTAATGTCTTGAAATTAGTTAAAACCTTGATCTGTTACTGAGACTAGTTATAAGAACTTCAATGAATTTATTATGAATTTGTCCATCTTCTAAATATTATTTTATGACAGAGCAGAGTGTCACTATTCTTTATATTCATTAACTGTTTTCTTTGCAATTATAAAAATATTGAATTTCCTGTACAGGGAAAATATATTATACTTCCCCAATGAAACTACTCTTAATAGGAATACCTGATTGTTGAACGTGAGGGTCAAGTAGTAAAATAAACAAACTTTACAAAATATCTATTCTAGTCTTCTAGGGAATAAGTTCCTAATATAGGTGGAAACTATGGACTTCTGTTTCCAGAGGTAAATATTAATGGTAGAATTAAGAAGATACTAATAAAGAATTATCACAGATAAAGAACAGAATAGCAAATGTTGAATTTATTCTTCAATTTCATTGAAGAAACCCATTATGGAATTTGCCTTCAAAATGACAAGGCTAGCTATTTGGGCAAGAAACTGCACTTGTTTGGGCTGCTTGACAGTATTCTCTACATATTGGAAGTGCAGGACCAACAAAAAAAATAAATGCTGAACCTGCCAAAAAGAGGTATAATAGTCCTTCAAGTTTCCTGCTTCATGAATGAGTCTTCCAGACATTCTGCAGGAAAGGATGCCATTACAGAAGAAACACTCTGTTAAATTTCCTGCTTCATAGAGAAGTCTACCAGATATTATGGGCCTGTAGGCTGAAGATGGATGCTCCAATGTTAACAAGGAACTTTGGTTGACACTTCAGGCATCAAGATGTCTCTGTCATTTCTAGAAATTTGGGAGTTGCATATAATGCACTTCTTGTTTTCGTAGATATTATATCCTTCTGGTGTCTGTTATAATTACAGTTTTTCTTAGTTATGATAAAAGATAAATTAGATATAAATTTTTGACTCACAAAGATTGAATAGAATATAATTTTCCATAATTTGACAAAAGTAAAGGGACTGAATATTATAAATATAATTCTTACTTAATGACTGTTTTGTTAATGTAATGTTAAACTTAAAACCTTCATTTTTAATTAGACAGAAAAGGGGAGATGATGTGGGATGTCCTTCTGTACAGGTATTCCTGTTATTGACTAATAAAGTTTTTAGCCAATAGCTTATCAGAGTAACACCAGTCAGAAAATCTGAACAGATTTTAGGGAGAGTAGGCAGAGTCAGGGAGACACTGTGTAGCTAAGATACCAGAATCTTACCAATAAACCACAAACAGCATGGTAAAATTTAAATAATAGAAAGGGGCTAATTTAAGATGTTAGAGCTATATATGGAAAGATATTAGCAAAACAGTGTTGTAATTAATAGAATTTCTGTGTGATTATTTATGTCAAGGTGCGAGGAAAATGAAAGAATAGTCTCTGTTTACCATCTATTACAAAAGTTAAGTAACTTACAAAAACACATGCTATTGTTGCATTATGTCTGGATATTTTTTAATCTCTACTTAAAGATAAGTGAAATTTGAAAAATGTAGCTAAAATGAAGTTTTGCTTTTAAAATAATTTGCATTTGAAATTCTGTATTTGTACATTATTTTTTATTCCTTCCAGTGTAGTGGGATTGCAAAGGGCTGTGTCCCGCCACCAGGCTGCTTAACCCCCCCGAAGAAAAAAAAACACACAGAAATTGTATTAATTAAATTACTGCCTAGCACATTAGTTCTAACCTCTCACCTGCCAACTTCCATATACTAACTTAACCCATCTCCATTAATGTGTATGGCCACTTGACTGTGGCTTACTGGCATGAGTCTAAGCAGCGTCCGTCTCAGGCAGAAGAACCATGATGTCTGCCTCACTGCCCTTCTTCCTCCGAGCATTCAATTCTGTCTTCGCTGCATACCTGTGTTCTGCCCTATCAACTAGGCCAAGGCAGTTCTTTAATAACCAATGAAAGCAACACAAATACAGAAGGACCTCCTATACCATTCCAGTTTTCCTTTTGAATTATACATATTAGCAGATTAACAGACTAATAGAATTGCATGATCACGTACCTCATACCAGCTCATTCACCTCATAGCTGTTTGTGATTGATATCAGGATTATTTGATAAAAAGAAGCAATTTTATGCTTATTTCCTAATCCATATTTCTTTCATTCTATTATCATGACTGAAATTAAATATCACATCTTTGGGAATATTGGAAGAGAATCATTAAAAAATGTTTCAAGCAAAAAACATAAATACAGATTAAGATACATGAGTTGGAAAGTATTCTTTCCTACATTCACCTTTTGAAATAGACTTTGGGGCAAACATGGTATATTAAAATATATCCCTAAACTTACTGTGCTTGTCTATAATATGTTTGTATAAATAAATATATAACATGTATTTATATATAAATATATAAAGGTACTTGCATCTGGTTCACAGTGCTCATGTATGTATCATTGTAGAAAGCCAAAAACCAATACATGTGCAACCCATTTGTCTCTGTAATTTACCATGTGCATCACTTCCACACTTCTCAGGAAAGTGTAAAGCATTGCATTAAACATTAATACTCTTAGGTTTATATAGTTCAGCATCTCTCATATTTTTCTCCCACTATAGTAAGTATTCAAACCAAAGAGACATTTTTTAGAGGAGTTCAGACTACATGTAGCTATTAGAAAATACGGTTTCCTCATATTTGCCCCAAATAATCAGTTCTCAACACAGTTTGTCTATTTACACTTGAACTATTATAATTACAATATTTACTTACTGGTGAACATTTGTTTTATTATATTTGTTTACTTTTTCAGAATTTTATATAGGCATACATTGTAGTTCAATCATATTCATACTACTGCTTCTTCCACTAACTCCTTGCAGATTTGGTTCACCCTGTGATGATTCTTTAATGTCCTTTATATTCTAATTTTACCTGTCCATATATTCATGGATGTGGGATCAACTTATGGAATGTAGTCATCCTAGCAAGGCTATATCTATAAAGAAATCTTGCATCACTCTTTCTTGAAATAAACACACTCTCTGCACCTTATCAATTAGGAAATGACTTTAATGATTGGTTTTAGTTAATGATACTTCACTAAGAAATCTTATTGCATTAAAAGACTTTTTTCAAATAATGTCTTCTAATTTTTACATATGCTGTTTTTCAAACAAGTAATGTGCTTATCCATATTGAAAAAAATAAACTTTCTAAATAGTCATTAATAAATGAGCAAGTAGTATAGCATTCAAACAAAAGTCTGCTATTCCTAATCTGGATATGTGTCTTACATGATGATAGCATCATGTTCTTCACTTATTTGTATATGCCATATTTTGTAATAAGAATACCTCTGCTTTGACAATTTTAAAAGTTAAAGTTAGTAAATGATTTATCAGCAGTGTGGGCTCTGAATGGCTGCTACCTTTATTTACTAATTAGATCTGTAAGTTTTCCCAAACAGATGGCAGAAAACATTTACTCTGTTTCTCCATAAATCTGATTGAAAAGTATAAAATTTAGTTTTTGTTTCTGGTGTCATTATACTCTGAATTAAAAGTGCTTTTGAGTATTTTCCCCTTGGGGAAGGAACTTGGGAGTAGTCTGGATTTATTTTCAGTTATGAGGCAAAGAAGTAAAGAAGAAAATATTGTTATAGGATTATCGTTCAGGCAAATGTAAATTTTTGAAATGGAAATATTTAATATGCATATGTAAGTAATAATTTTAAGTTTCTCCACCACTGCCTTTCAATCAACTACTTTGATCATATCTACAAAAGGACTCTGAAGAAGATAAGTATATATAATAAAGAAATAGATGGGATTCATTGCTTACAACTTTCTTGATCTCTCTCAAAAAAAGAAGGGATGCATATACTCTTGATTTCAGTATTTGTAAAAACAAATCTGAATCTGGTAATATTTTTCAGGTTTTGAAGTAATTCAATACGTGTAACTATGAAGGGTAGAGACTAAATTTTTATATTTAACAAATATCTACAATTTACAGAAGAAAGACTGTTTTAAACTAAAACAGCTTTACAAATTAGAAGAAGGGTTTAGAAATCGGTTCAGATGAAGAGTCTACTGTGTGTATGGTGTTCCCTAGAGGAATAGAAACAATAAAATGACTAAGTAGCATAAAAGACCCCTTTACAGTTGCTTACAGGATAAGGTATGTACAAATCAGCAATGGTTACCTTCACTTTGGAGAGTCTGAGACCCTCTGCACTGCTCAACTGACAAGGATGTGTGTCTCAGTAGTCTCATTGCTTCTGAAGGCATGGGGGATTTCTGATGAGGTCAGTTGTCTGCAGTTTAACGTAGAAAACTGATAAGCATGGTTCTGATGGAGGTGAATTATAGCAGAATGATAGCAGTGGGAACTGAGTAGATGAACTTGTCATCATGATGAGAAAGCAACCGAAAACCAGAAGGGAGAAAGCAAAGTCTTTCTTGTTTGAATAGACTTTCATCGGGCTTACACATAAGAGGGCACCACTTACAGTTATTCTTACTTCATGCGACTCAATCAAGAGAATCACTGGTAGGTGTACTCCAAAAATGTATGTCTACTTTGATAAGAGTTCCAGTCAAACTGACAAACATGGTTAGGCAACACGTGCGTGCAAGAATTAAAATGGAAGGTTTTTATTTCCAGAACTGACATCAAAGATGACCTCTCTTGACAAACCACCTGAAACACTAGAAAAGGTGGAGATGGGAGGAACGGGAGTCAAATAACTTAACTAACCTACAGGAAATAAAATATAATGACATCCAGTGATATATATCAACTGGTCTCGCAACACTCATTCCTACACATATTCATATGCAGATACACACAGACATGTGCTGAAATACAGATAAACACATGTAGTCACATATACAGAGGCATATAAAGAAAATAGTTAAAATGTTGGGTTAAGTATCACTACTTCTGGAGAGAAAAGAAGAATCGCATGAATATATTAAGTAGGCATTAACTAAGAGTCCTAAATTCTTTTGAATATTAGAATAGAAGGTATGTAAAAAAAACTTTATTGAATTAAAAAGTAACAATAAAAGATATGAAGAGGATAAGAAGTTAATGTTTCATGTAGTAAAAGAAACATAATATACAGACACTGGAGCTAAATTATTTTCTAAAAGAACTTTACTGCCCTGCAAATAAAAACAAATGGAATAAGAATCTTTTATGCAATTTTCTGTGATGGAATGATCCACTCTCGAGAGCTAAAGCTGACAAATCTAGTCTGGTTTATGTAGGACTTGGAACCCTGAATGTTTGTTATTTTTCTAGCCTCAGAGTCTTATCTTTCACCCCTGGTTTTCCTTACTCCTGTTTCACATGAATTATGTCTTAATAGTTTATACTTCAATAGAGTTGACTGCTTTTACCTTTTCTGACAGAGATCTAAAGGGGCCTAAATACCCTGATGGCAAACTGCCTGGAATCAGCTGCAGGTAAGAAAAAAAAAGAGAGAGAGAGAGAGAGACAGAATCAAAAAGTAAACAAAGTTTGACCCACAGACAGAGGCTCCAAGTGAGATAATAGAGACAGCATGCTTGTCTGTTGGTTTCTCTTCAGGGAAAGAATGTTGGACAGTTTTCTGTTGATTGATTCTCTAAATCTTCCCCTTTCATGTCCAATCTTTCCCAGTCTTTTCAGGTTTTCTGGTGTATTTTCAAGCAGGTTGTTTGATTCCCAGCAGTGTTAATATTGGTTTCTTCCCAGACAAGAAGTTATGAAAATCCGAAAACGAATGAAGTGAAATTTTTATAGCACCTGTTCATATGACAAGTTTATTGCTATCTTTGGAAAAATATGTTTTGTAGGCTTCCATGGTAGCCATCCTGTAGTGTAGACAATGAAAACAATAGCTTAGGATTGGCATTCATTTTTTCCAATACGAAAGGCATGTACAGAAATTTTATATGAGCTCTCAAAGTTTTGCCAAAGGAAAAACAATTTAAGGAATTCATGAAAATCTGATTTTACCTTCCTGATGCTGTCCATTTCCTCCTTCTGCGGTGCACAAAAAGATAAGAACATAGAACTTGGAGGAGAAAGGTGATTTGCCTGAGAGCTGCAGGCTGCCTTCTGACATTTCATTTCATGTAATCTATGTCCTTTATCATGTTTCTTCCAGTTCCCGGAGAGTCACTTCCCCACAGCTTTCTAACTCTTCTGTTAGTGCAAATGTGAGCTGCACTTGGTGTTTTACATGGAGGCTTGCAGTCACTAGGACCTGTGTCAGGTGAAAGGCAATGGTAGGTATCTTATCGCTCTTCTAGCGTATTCAATGCATTACCTTGGTATTGTTGGCTTTGCATGTGTCTCTCCACAGAGTTAGGAGAAGCTACTTAAACAGTTACACTTGTGATTCTGTAGTCAGTGGATGGGCTCTCAACTCAGCAAACCTGGAGGCAGTCAGGCTTAATGGTAGCCTTTTATTGGAGGTGTTCTTAAAATCTTTCCCCCAGCCTTATTTTACACTGGAAAAAAAAAACTAGGTATACAAAAAGAGAATTATTTAGATAACTATATTATCAAACAACAAAATTTAACTATAACGTATATTCTTGCCTGATGCTAGCACAAAGCCTTTAAAAATGGAATAACCTAGTTTTATCTTGATAATTAGACAATAGGCATTGTGTTTAAATAAATGTTTGTCAGAGCTCTCCTATGAAAAGCTAAATTTTGCAAATAGCTGTTAAATCCTTGCATCCTTACAACTACAGTCATCTGTCCAGTATGACATTTATCAGTTTTTATTTTCTTTTTTACTATTGTGGCATTTATCCAGCTCACCTCCTACCTTGCTGCCAACCCAGTTCAGCTCCACCCATTGATGAAAGGATCGCTAAATTATCATGGTAAATTTAACTCCTGTAATGAAACGTATGTTCTACACGCCATGCACTATGGTGCGGGGAAAGTGCATGGAGATTGAAACACACACACACACACACACACACACACACCGAGTGGGGGTCAAGAATGCCTTCAAGAATGCTTACTTTATTGTGTCCCAGGGCAGATTATATAGGGTCTCCTTGACTAATGGTCACACCCTAACTCTCTGCTGCAAGCCCACCAGAAACCATTCCCCTGTCATCAGGAACTACTGAGGGTCTCTTGCTCAGTTCAGCTGCAAAACAAGTTGTTTGCTCAGAGCAGCTTCAAGCATAGGAAAACAAGTTGTTTACTCTGGCAGGCAGGGGCTTACAGGAAATTCCGTGTCTGGAGGTCCAAAGTCCCCAACAAACACCCATTTCTATAGATGGATGGTTCTGCAGAGAGATAGCCATTTTAAATTAGTTTGAAGGAGATGTCCAAAGAAAGTATTCAAACAGTGTAAAGGACTATATCCATCCAGTTTACGGTTTGAGCATAAATGGTAAAGATACACGTAGTGTCCCTTTCTGTCAGATATGAAAACAGCTCTGTCAGGAAAATAGATGGAAGCTCGGGATTTCATAAGTTCTCACATGTATCACAAGGTATACAGTGTATAAAATAAGTGTATGTTTATGTTTCATATATGGATATTTTTATGTATATGTGAAATTATTTAGATATCATGTGTATGTAAAATCTGTATATATATATGTAATTATGGTACACAGATGTATACTAAGTTGAATCTATGCATTTTCATGTGCATTTGAATTATCTTATAATAAACTTATGAATTCTCTAATATACATATATAATCAATATTATATTTGTGTTGAAAAGAATTTTATATGATTCTCATCATATAAAAAATCAAAGTTTTGGTCGAACCATTTTCCTTTCTAGAGATACTAGGGCAGAATCAATCCATTTTCTCAATAATTTGTCATTTGGAAAAAAATGTATATGCATCTAGAAGTGCTGCTGAGATACCTGTTGTCTTGAAAGTAATGCTATGGAGGAGAACTCTGTACTCTTATAAAGTCTCCTCGTCTGCTTACATCCCCCATTCACCCGTGAAAGTGCAGAAGACCTTGCAGTTCATCTTCTGCTGCTCACTCTAAATCTCTGTTCAGCATTCATCACATTTCTTTCTGATCATGGTTCAAAGGTTCTCCACTCAACATACTCGCATTGTTAGAATTAGTACGCTTCCCAACTATATGGTGATGGACTCTGAAAATAAATATCCCCATTCCAGTTCTCAAGTTATAGCTTGCTAAATAAGCTTACCGTTTCAGGTTCTGAAGATTTGGACATAGACACTTCAGGAATAAATTATTTTGTCTACATTACCCCTCATTTTGTATCTCTCTTTTATTCATCTTGGAAATAGATAATGAAGTCTTTTTTTGGTATAAAATAGCTGCTAATAATAAGGTTATGACAATCTCAGATTCTCAGCATACTAAATGGGAGACTGGGGGTAAATTCTAAGTTTTTGATGAGAGATTAGACTTTGTATTTTCACTTTAATGTTTTCTAATATCCAAAACTGATAAGAAAACTATGAACTATGTCTTGAATAATGTCCAAATATTTTAAAAGGCTTATTTGAGCTACTACTTTACAAATTCACTGCTAGGAGATAATAATTACTAATTGTGTATCAACAACCAAGTAAATGCATTGAACACATGCTACACTTATTTGAACACTGTAGTGCTTTCATACTAAATTAGCAGTACAATGATTAATTGTACTTGAAAGAAATGACATACTGATTTGTAGCAGCTTCACTGTTCTCATCTGTTGGGCTTACAATAATAGAAAAAACAAATTCTATATATATTTTCCTCTGATACTCTATTTAATGTCATAGCTTATTACAAATAATTTAATTTTTTTCATGAGTAGATAAACAGGAATAAATGCTTCAGAAGTGTACGTGCTGCTCAGTGGAAGTCTCAGTTTTAATCTATTTGCTCCTATATTTTCTGCTTTCCGGAGTTCACATGGACTATGTATATTGAAAAGTATAGCTTAAATATTGATAAAAATAACCATTAGAAAAACTGTGTAATTATTAAATACCCTACCCGTCAGAATACAATAATAAAATATTATTCATCCCTCCTATTATTTACTAGAAATAGAAGTTGTTTATTTGTGTCTGTTATATAAGCCTTCAAGAGCCAAGAGTTATCTTGTTATTCAATCAAATGTATTTATATCTCAAGGCTTATGTCCAAGTGGTTTAATTGCAATTAGGCCCATATGCCAGAATATTGATTCATACAATTTATACATACCAAAAGGAAGCTGAAATTTTTTTAATGAAAGAGAAAAAAAATATCAACTCACTTGTCAGCATGTAAGTATAAGGATAATATGATAAATATATATGTGCATATATATATATAATCCACATCTGTTGTGTTTATAACGGCAATATCGACTGTTTATACATCCATTGTTGGTATCACAGGTAATAGAATATTGGGCATTTTCTTAATTTAAAACATGCTAATTCTATATTCCTCAAAAAGTTTCATGGTGTTGCATTCTGAAGGGCAAACTCAATACTTTAGAGAAGAATAAACATAATGATATCTAGACAAGTAGGCTGCCTACATGTATTATCCCATAATGAGCATATATTTTTCAGACAAATGAAATTGATCAATTTATTGTATTATAAACTACATAGTGAAAAAATGAATTTGAATTATTTTATAGACCTATAGGTGAATATCCATTCCATTCTGTGGAGCGTTTCTGGATCAGGCTAGAAAGTTATATGATCTAATATAATTGGAGGAAGCTGTAAACAATCTCCCACACAAGACAGTGGTGTTTATCCCTCATAGCAATTAAAATAACACTAATTACATAAATAGTGGTAAAATATTATGTTTCCAAATGGCTACCACCCTTGAAAGTAAAGAGGAATAAACTTCAGCTTTATAGATGTGTGCAGCAGCACATTAAAGCACATCTTGTTGTCAACTTCAAACGTGAACATAAAAATTGGCCTCTGAGCAGATGCGCTAGGGTGACGGCTTCATCCGCACAGGAAAGGAGCACTTTACGGGAGCTAATGTTATAAAACTGAATTAGAAAATTGTCCTATGTGCTTCCCTGCTCCCCTATCCAACCTTCCTTTATCCCAATCTTCCTGTTTCCCCAAGTTCCCCCAATCCTCCCCTTCTCACTTTTCTCTCCCTGTCCCCCCTTATCCCCAACCCACCCCACCCCCAAGATCTCAATTTTCTCCCCGGCAATTTTGTCTACTTCCCTTAGCCAAGAGGATAACTATATGTTTTTTCTTGGGTTCACTTTCTTATTTAGCTTCTTTAGGTTCACCAGGTATACACTCCGTGACCTTTATTTATGGCTAAAAACCCATTATGAGTACATCCCATGTTCATCTTTTTGGGTCTGGGTTACCTCGCTGAGGATAGAGAACCTGAAATGACCCTATCCTATAGCAATACTGATGAATATCTTTCATATCACCATAGAACCTTCATCTGGTGATGGATGGAGATAGAGACAGAGACCCACACTGGAGCACTGGACTGAGCTCCCAAGGTCCCAATGAGGAGCAGATGGAGGGAGAACACGAGCAAGGATGTCAGGATCACGGGGGTGCACCCACCCACTGAGACAGTGGGGCTGATCTATTGGGAGCTCACCAAGGCCAGCTGGACTGCGACTGAAAAAGCATGGGATAAAACCGTACTCTCTGATCATGGCGAACAATGAGGACTGATGAGAAGCCAAGGTCAATGGCACGGGGTTTTGATCCTACTTCATGATCCGGCTTGGTGGGAGCCTAGCCAGTTTGGATGTTCACCTTCCTAGACATGGACGGAGGGGGGAGGACCTTGGACTTTCCACAGGGCAGGGAACCCTGACTGCTCTTTGGATTGGAGAGGGAGGGGGGAAGACTGGGGGGAGGGGGGAATGGGGAGGGAAATGGGAGGCTGGGAGGAGGCAGAAACTTTTTTTTCCTATTCTCAATAAAAAAAATAAAATAAAATGCAGATTATTTAAAAAAAAAAGAAAATTGTCCTATGTAAGGAAATCGTAAAGAACTCTCATAACAGTGATATTTATAGTAATTAGTAATCAGAACGAAATAAAAATACTAAAGAACTTTGTTGTATTTTGATGAATTGAACTGATTCTCTATAGGCAACAGCAGGCTTCCTCACTGTTTGTGAGTGGCATGCGCAAGCCTTTCCTTCAGTGGCAGGGACTTCCAGTTCTTCGGATTGTATGTGTTAAATTAATATCTTTCAGACTTTTTATTTTTCATTTCACGTCCTATATATGCTTTAATTTCTATCCATTCACCCTAAAAATATTCTAAAACCAAGTTCAACCATACATGCAATGGGTAACATTTAGATGGACTTAGCCTGAGGATTATCCGACCAGTGACTTAAATTGGATGTGTTGCTGTGAACCTGAAAATGAAGAATTGTTGACTTCAAGCTGTTCTAGCTGAGAAACTGCTGAGCTGCTGATTGAGGCAAAAATGAAGATGGAAAATGGATTAGAGAGTTTATCCCACGGAACTTTCGAAATTAAAACTTATGTATATCTATGAGGAAATAAGTGTGTAGATACAAAGAGATACAAAATACAAAAATAGATCTCTAAGGAAATATCAGAAACATGTATTATTATACATTTGAAGAACAATGCCATCAGTCAGCAAGGACCAGTTAAAACTAAATCAATAGGTCAAGTCTTGATTGTAATACCAGAGATAGTAAACAAAGAAAGACCTAGTCATGAGAGGAAGAGATTGTCAATGATCTGCACAATGAGGCAATTGTAGAATATTTATTGAAAAGCAAAACTACGCTTTGAAAATTAAGAAGAAATCTGAAATGTTTTGATGTAATAAATTAAATCTGGGTTCAGGATATTTGATATATTGTGTTAATGTCTTTGTGAGTATGTGAGTTTGCGTAGGTGTATATATTTTCTGAAAAAGAGAGTGTTTTAGAGATAAATACAATGAAAAAAATCAAAATGCTAAATTTCAGAGAATAAATTATAGTTAGAGCTATATAAATGTATTACTTATGATACAGCTTGATGAACAACAATGTGATTTTTGAAAAGAAAAAAATATAATAAATTATTAGTTACTTCTTTTGTGGACACATTATATAGCACATACAACGGTACATTCCACTGTGTTTTATCTGAGAAGATCAGTGCAATAAACCTGAATGATAGGTACCATTATTCAATTTCCGAAGACAGGAAAAGGAGTTTAAAAGGGGTTAAGTAATTTGTCTGAGGTCACAGAGGCAGTGATTGGTTTAAATCCAAAGAGGTTCCACATCCACTAAAACTCTCCCTGCCTCTTATAGAACCTGTACTGCAAATGTTTCCATTGTCTTTGCTATACTGGTCTCAAACAAAATAATTAGTGAGAAAGATTTGCTAAAGAATAATAGAAGTATGGGATGAAATGGAGTGGCAATTTCCACAGATGAGAAAATGATGTTGTTTTTGATCTAGAAATAGGCTGTGAAGAAAGTGGAAAAATGATGGATCTAATTGTTCAATATTTAAGGAAATTCCAACATGACTCCTTTCAAGGTTCTCAATTGTAATTCACCAGCCTCCTCCCATCACAATCGAAGAGTTAATGCCAAAAACAGAAGAGTTTTGCTTCTATATAAACCTCAGGTATTATTTCTGGGCACAGCACTCTAGGATTTTACATAAATACCAAGAAAACAGCACTAAAAACACACTCTAAGTTACTTAACCTATTGAAGAATTTTGGAACGTTTTCTACCTATTAGTTCCTCAGTTCAAATTCCAGTTCCCATTTATCAGAATAATTAAAAAAGCTCAACTGGATTGCTAGGTTTGAGGGCGCTAAGCCTGCTGCAGTGTTGTATAAGTTGTATGTCCAACAGTAAAGTGTACTTTACAGTAAGTCAAGAGCGGAGTCACCTAAAAACATGAACAACACCTTAGACCAGCTCCAGCAACCAACTGAAATAGAAAACCCTTGGTGCTTGGGTTTGAAATTACAAGACCATTGCCGATATCTCGGTGGAGACCTCCAATTGCTGCGCTGGCACCCAGTTCGCGAACTTCGGGAAAGGGGCTGGAAGTTAAAATACACAGACACACACAGACAGAGAGACAGCAACATGGGTCATCCTTGAATTCCCCAAGAATGCCTCCTTTATTGTGTTCAGGGGCAGATTATATAGAGATAGCCACGCCCCAGCCAAACCCACCAGAAACCACTCTCCAGTCATCAGGAACTCCTGAAGGTCTCTTGCTCAGAGCAGCTGTAGGCACTCAGATCAGGGGATTACAAGAAATTCAGGATCTGGGATCTCACTGCCCCCAACAGACCATTAGTTCTCAGACTGGCTGAGTTCACTCTTTTACTGCTATGAATTGACCTTAGCCTCTATTAGGTTTTATATAGTGAGAGAAAAGAAAATTCTAGAACAAAATCAGAAATCATATTTTTGGAAGCTAGCAAAGACTTAGAAAAACCTGCTTATTGAAACTTTGGGTGGAATCATAAATAGGTATAGTCATACTATACAGAAAAGAGAAATTACATCATTTAAATCATTTAAAAATTCTGAGATTTGATAGCAGAATAAGCTTTACTGAAGTTCTAAGGTTTCTGAAGTTCATGTGTTCCTCAAGTTATGTTGTGTTTGCCATGTAAAACATACCTAAGCTTTTGTAATTGGCATTTGTCAATACATATTGTTAAAGTAAAATTTTTATCTGTTATAATGACATTTCTCCTCAGAAATGCTGATGTTTATCTAGGACTATTTCATAATTTCTATGATTTATTAAATGTTATTAACTATAATATAATATGAAATTTAGTTTCTCCATAATTTGCAGTAGAAATAATTTTAAAGCTTTCATATGTCTTAAGGAGATTATAACATTTTCTGTTATTTTCAATATGGAAGGATATTTTATATACTTTTTGTTTTGATTCCACATCTTGATATACATATGCCTGAGCATCTTGTCCAGAAACATCTTCCTGGTGGTGTAATGGTCCTGCTTCTCCCTTCCTCCTTGCCTTCTGCCAAAGGCTTCTGGAGCAGCATCCTTCCTCTAAGCAGATAAAATGTGTGATCTTCTTAAGATTGATTTTAATGCCATTTCATCCCTTTGTGGAAATGAGATTAGAATTTTAAATGTTCAAAATCTAAAAGCCTTTAATGGAAAATGATAGGAATTATCACATACCTGGAGTTTAGAAAGGATGGAATTGTATTTGCACATTATTAAAGACTTGAATAACTTCGGCTATTTTTAGATTTGAAATGCTTAGAGGATTTTAGAAGAGCTCAATTTAAACATCTCAGGAAAGGCATTTTCTCATCTGGACTTTTGAAAATGCTTAACATTTGATTATTTCCATCAATTGCTTTGGTTGTTGTAACAGGCATACATCTTGAACCTCAGGTCAATGAAGGAGAAATACTGAGTTTTAAATAAGCTTCATGTAAACTTTTTATATAGTTACAATTTGTTTAAAATTTATTTTCTTGATGACTTGAGTACATTTCCCTCATTTTCTTTTTCCAATTTTTGCTGAACTATGTTTTTCTTAGTTATAAAACATAAATGATAATATATGACTACATGTGTACATTTGTTTATAATGTTTACACATCATTGGACATTGGTTGAAAAATCCCTTGCTAGAATTAAACTCTTTTAATATTTTTTTAATCTATCATTAGTTCAAGTATTTGTTTAAATTATCAAACCAAATTGTATTAATAACCACATATAGTGGCATAGACCTTTAATTCTTTTACTGTGGGTGCAAGGAAAGGCAGATCTCTGAGGGTTTGAGGCCAGCTTTATTTGCATAGTGAGAGTCAGGACAGCTAGTGAGATCATGTCTCAAAACGTTCAAAATATGAAAATAAAATAACTCTTTGTATTACAGTAATAAAAATTTTGTATGTAAGTACATTCCCAACATTGAATGTTGATATCTGTAACATAGATATGGTACAGAAAAATATATGAACTTATGTTAGTGACTTTAGCCATGAAAATTAATGAGAAATGAATGATAGAAAAACATGCATATTATCAGGGAGCACAAACCACATGCTTTTCAAATCCTCGGCAAACTAGAAAATACTTTAAACAAAAGTCATTTCCATTTAAAAATTAGAACAAAAGTATGAATTTGGAACACAAAACAAAGAAAAAGCTACCTCCACTCATGTTGTGACAGGAAGTTTGCTAACTGGTTAAGAATGTAAAAGTGAAATTATTGTGACTTCCCATTCAGTGAAATAATTCTGTAATGTTTAGAGAATAAGGGAATGGGTGCAGTAGCTTTCTCTAACAGAATTGATTTCACTCCCTTTTTAGTTTTAAATCTCTTAATTTATGTGGGATCAGGAGAGGCGAAAGATTACTGAATTTGTGACTAGAATCAGAAAAGTTCATTGCAAGTTAAGTTTAATTAAAAGATGCCACTTGAGAAGCCTTAGACTCATTCAGGATGATAGCCATATCATCTATCTAGAAAATAACTTCTCACACAGTGATTGACAAGGCTTTATCTGAAACAGTAGTCTTATTTCCACTATGTATTTTAAGTTGGTATGATCTAAATACACTTCTGTTTTGCCACTGTGTAATTTTAAAATCATATTTATTATTATAATATATTATGGTTGGGGATGAATAATGTGCATATGAGTGCATGCTATCACATGAATAGGAAATCAAAGGAAGCCTTTAAGAGTCATTTAGTACCTTCCAACTTTTGAGTCATGGCATGTTATCTTGTTTGTGTGCTGCTAAATACCGGAAACGTATCTGTGACCAAAATGGCTTATGGGGAAATTTTTATTTTGGTTTATAGTGCGAAAGGGAGAATAGTCAATCATGGCAGAGAAACAAGCTTCAGGCATTACAAACAGAGCAGATGGCTGAGGGATCCCATATTTTATTTTTTTCAATATTAGAAATATTTATTTAATTTTATGCGTATGAGAGTTTTTTTTTATTCATGTATACTTTTGCAGCTCATTCATTCAGTTTCCCTAAAGGCAAGAAGAAAGCATTAGATCACTTGGAACTGTAGTTACAGATGATTGTGAGCCACCAAGTTGGCACTGAGAACTTAGGTACTTTGTAAAAATAATGAGGATTTGTTATTACTGAAATATCTCTTTAGCCCTGAGATCAGATTTTTTTACCATGTCTGGTCTCAGTGAGATACTTCCTCCAGCAAGACCACATCTGTTAAACTGCAACAAACAGCAAAACCAATTGGGGACTAAGTGCTCAAATACCTAAACCTATAGGAAATGTCTTTCATTTAAACCACCACATTGCATGCAAGCTTCCAGGTAAGTATCCTGTTTATCTTCTGGCCTTGCTGCAGGAGTGCTAGCTTTACAGACAAATGCCATCCCATCCTGCCTGGAGCAGGAAGACTTTAACACATTCTGGCTGGAAGCTGTCTTTCTCCACGATGACGTCTTGGCCAGCCAAGAGTTATACCATCTTCCAGGCTCAGTTTCCAGGCCCTGGAGCTAGGATCCTTCACACCACCAGGAAGGGTGGTTTCAACCTGCTGGGCAGTTCTTACCTTTAACTGGGGGTGTGGATTCAGGGTACAGAACACAGGTTGTTAAACTTGAAAGGTTTGGCAGGCTTAGCAGCAGTGGTATCATTTTGTAATGTAATAATTATATTAGTTATGTGTATCCGTATGTGCCTAAGGGTATGGATGCACATCACATGCATAAAGATGCCCATGGTGCCAGAAGAGAGTGTTGGATTCCTGGGAACTGAAGTTCGAGGCATTATCCAATTTCTGATGGTTTTACACAGTTGTTTGAAACCACAGAGCCTCTACAAGAGTTAAAAGTACTTTTAGCCACTATGATATCTCAATATTTTAAACCCCATTGTCACCTTACTAGTCTACTTTATGAATAATATTACATGTATAATTTAATGTTATTACCATAATGTGTATTTCAGAACACATCAGTACTCCATAAATAGTCTTTATAACCCTTACAGAGTGACCCATTGTTCTATATAGAAACTTTGATAAATTATTCCCAATTTTCATTGTTGTATTTATCTTCATTAATGTAATAAAGTCAGATTATACTGTATAGAACATTTTGAAATCAGATTCTCTCGCTATGAATAATGTATTAGAGTGTCATTAAATTCCGTGCTTATCGAAACTGTGTGTCTTTTGGTAATTGACCATGACTTCAGTCTATTTTACATGATTATAATTATGAATTAGTGCCTATAAGGTTTGAGGTTTGTTGTTCAATTGGGCAATACCATTAAGCCATGAGTTATCATATAATGTTCTTCCTGTTGATCTGTTTAACTGCACAGGACAGCCTTATATACACCGTGGTAACATGTGTTTATATAAAAAAAAGTCTATAAAAATGTATGTCCTTGCCTTCAACGTTCAAAGTGTGGGAATTGCTCTGTACCCTTTCCACACGTAATAGTGTCACAATTATTGCTATTTGCTCTCAATCACATGAGACTATTATCTTATTACTTTTTAAAGATGCTCATTATGGTGCTGCTACAGGATGTTGGATTTCCATTAAGGTAACTTATCAGCCATTTATCTTCCATGTTGAAATATTTGTGTAAGCGTTAGCCAATGACTGATCAAGAATTTGACTTTCTTACTGGTTAGCTTCTATGATGTAGTATATGTTCTTGAAACATAGCCGCATCAGATATGTTGTTTTCAAGTATTTCTCCTCTTTAGTAGCTCACCTTTTGTTCAGACAGTAAACAATTTTGTCCACAGTAAACAATGTTAATTTTGATTAAAGACAAATTATATCTCCAAGTATTGGCTTTAGCGTGGATTGGTATATTTAGAACATAACCTGTGAAACAAGACCAGAGAATGTAAGCATGATATAAAGGCATTTCTGGTATTAGCCAAGAACTAGTTCTATATATCTAAGGTATTGCATAAAGTATAAGAGTTTACAAGTAGAAATTACAGGATCAGTTATACCCAGAGCCACTTGAAGAAGGCATGACTTAAGGAAAAGCATCATTGTTTTCTTACCTGGTAGCAGGTCTGAGGACCTCACACTAATGTCTTTATAAGGAACCAGTGATGCTGCTGAGTGGTATGAAACTTATTTTTTTTTTACATTGTAACTGCTTTTATTTGAGTGGGGGGAGCAGGAGGGAAATGGGAAGCGGGGAGGAGGCGGAAATTTTTTCAATATAATAAAAAAAATTAAAAAGGAAAAAAGGTATGAAAATTTGTAGCACATGTGAGACTTTGAAGTCTAGCTGTAGTTATGAAAAATAATTATTGTACTCTTATTTTTTTCTAAAAGCATTTCATACATAGCATTTCCTATGTAATTCCAGAATCCACAAGTAGAGTTATGACTGTGTTAGATCCTGAATCTTCAAATATCGCTGTAAGCTTAAACAAAGCCATTCACAGAGAATTCTACCTGTTATGACTTTGGTTTCAGTAAGAGCTTTTCCTTGGATAGCTCACCTTGGTCTCATCACACCAAAGAATCTCAGGTATAAAATGCTGGTCTTCAAGGTATTTACATTATGCCTGCCTTGCTTGTCCATTTAGTTAAATTTCCTCTTCTTTCCCCATCTTTTAAAGGTGTTTTAGTTTTAAAAACGTTGGTTTTTCAAAGATATAATTGTGTTCTTTTAAAAAAAATATCCCCTATCTAAATATACGATAGTTACATACATGTAGATTGCTATTTATTTCTCCTTTTCTGTCTCCAGTCAACATCCTGCCTCAATGTCCATTCCCTAGTTTGCTGCTTTCACTTAGATTGTGCCATTTTTACTTTTTTCCCAATTTATTTTGATTCAAGAATCTCTATTTTGCACTGTAGAACTAATGAACTTTCATTTTACTTTTCACAGAGGTCTTGAGTTGCTCCTAGCTCAGGAGTAGCAATGCCTTGTTTATTCACTGCACTAACATTCAATATTATCTAACTATGAAAGTACATGATTCCACAATCGATGAACACATGATAACTCTTCTATGTATAGTATTTATGAGCTGTGTATTGGTATTGATGAGTTAAAAGTCTCTCAAAATTTTAAATGTTAAAACTTTACCACGGTAATTGTTGCTCATTATGGAAGTAGTGATATCTCACATACTTTTGCTTGTGGGACCCTTTTTTCTCTTAACTTCATTGCCCAGTCCAGCCTTGATATGAGGGTTTGTCTTTAGTCTTATCGCATTTTATTATGCTTTTATTAGTAATATCACTTGGGGGCCTGCTCTTCTGAAAGGAAATAGAAGAGAATCCTGGGAAAAAGGGAGGTGGGTGGGAATTGGGATAGAGAAGAGGGGGAATTTGTGGTCTGGAGGTATTGTGCAAGAGAAGAATAAAGGAAAATAAAATTCAGAACTGATGTAACTATAGCTTTGATTTCACTGATAGAAATGAAATAATTGACTGAAGGAAAAATGTTTGCTTCACAATTGAAGATGGCATATATCATCGAAGAAGGGATTCTGTACTCCCTCAGAGTTTCTCTGTCTTGCAGACTGATCATTTGATCATTTTTTCTTTTCTATTTTTAATTGAAACCAAATTTTTCATACATTATTTTCTGATTATGTTCTGATTACAGTCTCCCCTACCCCAACTTCTCTGAGTGTAGAGTTGTCATATTTTGGGGCACTTAAGATGAATGAAATGTTTTATAATTAAAATTAACTGAGTAAAGTATGCATGAAATTAACTATATTATTTACAAATTTAGAATTGTGATTTAATTTTTAATAAATACTATATACTTTAAATTTTTCTGTTATTAAAACTGAATCTAAAGCTCTACACGATTTTATAAATTATATGTTGAACAAGGATTGAAACAAAATACCAATTTTTGACGGGTAGTCATCTTCATGAGTAATCTATAAAATATTTTTCAAAAGACGCAATATTGTCCAATTTGTGTTTTAATTATTTTAGTCATTTCCAAATACTTTTGAAAATACTCATAATTTAAAAATATTCTTGAGTTTATGTTCTTAAGATGATAGACATCTTCTTCTTTATACTGTCAGATATGACTCTGAAGAATAACTTGAAAAGAGAAAATAACATTTCTCACAGATATTCTAATTATGAAACCTGTAACTTTCAATGACTCTACAAATGTCATTGCATTGCAATTAAATCTACTGCAACCTTCGTCAGACATGTTTAAGCCTCCAAAATACCACCTAGTCATTATTTTAAATTTTTCTCTATTTTGAATTTTGATATTCTGAAATCATTACAAATACTAAATAAATCAATATCTCAAAGAAAATATTTATTCATTTCTTTGGAGATATAAATATATAGAAAAATAAATAAAATTAGCTTTGTAAATTATATTACAAAATCTTACTATCCCAATTGCATTAATATTCTAAATATAAATTTAGCATGTTCAAATTAATATCTGTAGAAGTAGAATCTAAATATTTATTATAGTACTAAAGGTCTGATTTTATTATATATTGATTAGTGAGATTTTTCTTTTAAAATTTTGCCATTTTCCTAGGCTTCAGTTTAATGGACACTGTTTTTAATGACATTATATTAAACACACATACATGCACACACACATACACTAATGTATGATTTAAATTCAGAAATGTCAATTCATATAATTATCAGAAAAATGTAATTTAGTGAGCAGATCAATTTTAATACAATGTTTACATCTCTACCCATGAGGAAAATGTCAACTCAAGGGGCTTAAAAAATGAAAAATTGTATGACATTTTAATATCTAGATGCAATAAAGGCATTTCAATTTTTATAACT
Source organism: Alexandromys fortis (assembly GCF_014885135.2). Classification (NCBI taxonomy): domain Eukaryota; kingdom Metazoa; phylum Chordata; class Mammalia; order Rodentia; family Cricetidae; genus Alexandromys; species Alexandromys fortis. The sequence goes on along the minus strand of NW_026067914.1, from coordinate 9,990,796 downwards.
GGGTTAGAATTAAATCAAGTCCTTTTATAACTCACTTGATGGGTATTTTATTAGACAGTTAACTTAGTAAGATATACTGTTAAGTTTAGGTTTGCATTGCTAGAAAATATCTATTGCAAGAAATATGTATTTAAAATAGTTAGAATCTAAAGAAATAAAATAAATAATTTACTTCAATTAGTACATAAGGCTTAAAGTCAAGAGAAGCTAAATGATTTTGAGACATGTATAGTTAAAATGCAATAAACATGCTTTTACATTCTTATGTTTTTGAATATAGTAATATGAAATATGTAATTATAAGTAAACAGAAAAATGGTGCACCAGTGTCGGTCAGCTACATCTACATAAAATCTGAGTTTGGGAAGGAATTCTAGACACAAAAGAACAAAATTAAGCATGGCTTCTTGGTAGCAGAATTTTCTCATGAAGGCTTTGTTAGTTAGTGGCAAACAAAAGCATGATATCTTAAAAAGGCTTCCTGACTCAGCATTAGCAGCAAAAACAGCATGGTTTCTTTAAGAGACGGCTTCCTGGTTCTTACTGCCACAAAAGACTCTGGCTCATGGAAGTCCTTCTAGAGCATTTAAATGGGGTTTGTGAGTAGAGTATTATAAGCTGCTTAAGGGCAATATAAGCCTGTTGTGTCCCTGGAGCTGGAGTGGCGGGAATGGCTCCCAGCAGTGGTGAACATGCCTCTGCCATTGTGAACTGGGTGGAACAAACAGCCAGTGCTATGGAATTGGTCCTATTCATGCCTGCTTAGCATTAAAGAAGCACTCATGGTTAGAAAATGATTACAGATGCAAAATAAAGACAGATTTAGACAAAAATAAACCTCTGAACAGGCCACAGTATGTTTAAAAAATACACATCGGCTTAGGAGAGAGAGGAAAAATATCGTAGACAGTTATAAAAAGCAGTAAATAAAAGGGTACAGACAGATATAGATTATAAGACTAAAAGTAATTTTTAAAAAGCCATGTGAAGTTGGAAAAAATGCAGAGTCTGTTTTGTTTGTAGTATTGTGTTTTCTTTGAATTTTTTGACGGCATAAAGATATATAAAGGTATCTTGAATCTTGACTTTAATATTTGAGTCTAAGGATATGTTGCTTTGGAAAAGAGGTTTTGCTTTTTTTTTTTCCCACAGAAGATTAGGACCTGTGGATTACTTCCAGGTTAATACAGTTTGATGGAACAAGACCCCCAAAAGTTCTCCATGAACCTTAAAAATATTTTGCCCAACAAACTGCAGCAAGTAGTTTGGAGAAAACAATACCCAAATTCACAAAATGATTGTTTATAAATGTCTGTTTTAAATTAGGTTCATTATATATGTTTAGTGGTCACTGTCAATTTCTAAAAAAAATTAAAAAGAAGGATATGATATAGAGATGAATACTTGGCATTGATATGGATCTTGGTACATATTTAAGGTTGATATTGTTATTATATATACATATATACATATATGTATGCATTTCTGCTCTTATTTAAGTTATTGTGTTTGTCAGCTCTTTAAAAATGTACTATATAATTAAAAATACAGATTAATAGATACTCATCTATAATAGTCCAACTATAGTTATGTTAGTTTGGTTTTCTAGATATATAGAGATATATTTCAGTAAGATAGATAATCTTCAATGCTTCAAAGACTTACAGAATATGGCTTTTAAAAGATTTTAAAGAACTTAGACTTTTCTTGACAATGAGACATGTCTGCTTTGGGTGGAAACAATCTACTTCAAGGAGTTGATGGACACTGAAGAAACGTGTTATGGAATTTGCCATCATTGTTACAAAGGCTATTTATTTGGACAAGAAACTGCTCTTGCCTGGATTGCTTGATATTATGATGTATAAAGTAGACATGCAGGACCTACAGAAAAATAACTGCTAAACTTGCCTATACAAGGTGAGACAGGCCTTTAGGTTCTTGCTTTATGAAAGAATCTGAAGACATTCTGCAGGACACAGAAGAAAGTAACTGATGAATTTTGTCATTACAAAACAGAACAGATTCAATTTTCCTGCTTCATAGAAAAGTCCGATGGACACTATGGGTCTATAGCTGAAGATGGATGCCCCAACATTATAGAAAAACTTTGGATTGCTGTCCAGGCAGCAAGATGCCTTTGTAAATTTTAAAATTTTGGATGTTGCTTATAATATACTTCCTATTTACTTAGGTTAATTATATCCTTCTTAGATCTTTGAAAAGTTGAAGACAGTTATAGTTTTTCTTAGGATAAAAGATAAATTATATATGAAACTTTAGACTCATAAAGATAAAATAGATGACAGAATATTTTCTTCTGACACAAATAGATTAAATTCTAACTATAATTCTTGCTTGACACCTGTTTTGTTATACATAATTTTACTATGTTTAAGTTAATACTTTACATCTTTATTCAGATAGAAAAGGAGAAATTATGTGGGATGTCCTTCTGTGTATATGTTGTTTTTATTATTTGATGAATAAAGCTGCTTTGGCCAATGACTTAGCAGAGTAAAGCCAGGTGGGAAATCTGCACAGAGATAGGGAGGGAGAGGGAGAGAGGGAGAGAGGGAGAGGGAGAGAGAGAGAGAGAGAGAGAGAGAGAGAGAGAGAGAGAGAGAGAGAGAAAGTAGGCAGAATCAGAGGGACACCATGTAGCTGCTGAAAGAGAAAGGCACAGCTGCTGGAATCTTTCTGGCAGGCCACAACCTTGTGGCAATACACGGATTAACAGAAATGAGTTAATTTAAGATGTTTTAGTTAATAAGAAGCCTGAGCTAATAGGCCAAACGGTGCTGTAATTAATATAGTTTTTGTGTGATTGTTTGAGTCTATTTGGCTGGGTAATGAACAAGCAGTCTCAGTTTACACATGTATAGTAACTACTGTTAGATAATTGTATAACAGTATCCAAATGTCTCACCCAGAAAAATCTTTTATTACTGTTTCTTTCCCATTGTTCCAGGGCTGTCCATTCAGAAGAATACTCTGGATTTACTGTTTATGTCTTCTGGCATGTTATATTCACTCTATAATACAAGCATCAAAAGTAAGAAATGATCAATAAGAGTCAAATACACAATGACATGGTCATTTAGAATCATCTCACAGAGTAAAAAAGACATTCAGTATCTAAGCCACAGCAACTAAAGTGAGCCTGAAACTCAGTGCAGAAATTCTGGGAGTTCTGTGAGGTATGTTTTTCTTTTTGTTTCAGAAACCCAAGACTTATATTCATGGTGACTGTGGGTTATTTCAGGACAGAATTATAAATATCAATTATTGGAGGACTACTTTTCAGGATTGGAGGAAAAGTTCATAAAGGACCTTTAGAATCAATATTGGTCTGTGTGAACATTAAACAACAAGCATTCTTATATGAAACCATAGATACCACTATTCAAAGCCTTTGACAGCCACACCCAATCTGGGCAAGGGAACACTCTATTATAGAGACAGTATAGAAGCAATTGTTTCAGGTACTGATAAGTGATCAGAAAAGAAAGTAGTTAGTGTGTAAATCTACCATATGACTAGCATTGTACATGTTCTTTTGAGGGTTATAGGGAATCCATGGTAGATAGATAGTAAAGATCACTTTATCACAAAATGAGATACTATGTTCTAAAGATTTATGTGTATATGAGATTCGTAAATCAAAACCTACCATTCAGATCCTCAGGATAAGCGTTAGGCTTTGGAGCCAAGAGAGGACACTGCTAAATCTTCCATCCCTTTAGTAATGCAATGACATAGTGTCAAGATGACCATAATCATGTCAGCAGGTAACTAGGTCTTGACTGCACAGTCTCTAGCACTATAAACAGGGTGTTTCTATTAGTGATAAATCCCCTGCCCAAGTTATTTGCTCTAGAGAATAGAAATCTAAAACATATAAAAGATTAGTTAAATAATATCAGAAAAATGAGTATCAATGTTCTCCATTTTTTTGCTAAATTTACTATAGACATTTTAATTAATATATCCACTCTGTCATTATACTATTTCATGCTCTAGTAGATACACATGCATAGGCAGACAGATACACACACATAAATACAACACATCCGTGTGTGTAAATAAACAAATTGATGAATAAATGAATGAATAAGATTGATAGATAGGTAGATAGATGATAAATAGACAAAGAGTTAAATAGATAAGGTGTGCTACTTCTCTGACAGTTATTCATATAGAAGGGCATCTCTGAGTCAAATATTGGTAAATTAACACTCTGGGCAGCCAACTTTTCATCCCACCTTATAAAGAATGAGTTTTTTATCTTAATTTCTGAGAAATATTCCATAAGGGTGAGTAGAATTAATGAGTCTCAGAAATCTACAAAAGACAAGATTAAATCATTTTTTAAAATCACAAGTCATAAAACTACACCATATATTGAAAGGCATAAAAGAGTTCAAACTTCATGATATTAAAATATGAAATTTTATTACAATGAATGTAGAAATCATTGTCTTTTCTGCAAAAATGAATACCAAAATTATTACTGTTTAAAAAGGTTTATTAATTCCAGATTAATTTTAATGTATTATTTGTATATCATGAATATTTAAAGTTAATCGGTTTGAAAATAATTTATTTTATTTTTAATAAAGTTAACAGTAAGATTATTTAATGTGGCATTAAATTTGGAAATTTTATAATGCAAATTATAATTGGGTATAACATATTAATTATTAATATGAATCATTTAAAGTTATGTGATCAAATTAAATTGCTTCCCAGAACTCTATATTTATGCTTCTCAATTACAGTACTGACTTAATATATCACTTTAAATATTACACTGAGTCGTGTATAAATCCTGCATTATTTAATTGGAGTGATCTTACTAATGTTCTTGGAACTACTCAATCATTCATTGAATGTGATCTTAATATGGCCAAGGTAAAAGCTTGCTTCTATCTTTCTGGTTAAAATTGATAGCAACCTAAAGGGAAACAAGAATAACAGAAGCAAAATGGACACAACAGAGAGATGCTGCTATCAAACATTAATTAAAGGTAATGGTCACTGCAGAGAAGTCAAAGAAGTGAATTGCCTACTGAGACCCAGGAGTGTTTGGAATTAGTAAGGGCTGTGCACTACCTCTCGCCACAAGGATGCACTACAATTATGCAAATGTTTTCTGTTTCAGTGATGTGTCTAAATCTCTTTCCCCTATGCCTGGATAATTCTCAATTCTTTATTCAAAATTCATTTGATTCCATTTCTTTTTATTAAAAATAGATGACTTCTCATACAATATACTTGAATTATAGTTCTCACTGTCTCCCAATTACTCTGCATCTCTTCTCCACTCTGAATGGACTCCATTTCTGTCTCTCCTTAAAAAAAGAACAAGCTTCTAAAAGATATCAACCAAATACGACAAAATAAAATATAATAAGATGAAACAACGTATTAAATTGAAATTGGACAAGGTAACTTAACAAAGAGAAAGGAGTCCCAAGAGCAGGTGCTAAAATCTCAGACTCACTTGTTCTCAACCTCATTGTCCCCATTAGAATGTTAATTTGGGCTGAGGCGATATGAGAATCTAACTGTGAATGAGAAACAGAAATAGACACATCACGGGTGGACGGGGGAGTGGTGTTGGTGTGGGAGTGAGCATGGAAAGAGAAGGGATCAGATTGGGGAAGAATAGAGGTAGAGAGTAATTTTAAAGTCAACTGGCTTCAGGGGCCTGAAGGGTCATGAGCCAGAGATCTAGAATTAAATCAAACATGACTGGCAAAAAGATGAAAAAAAATTACTAATGACATTCTGTTATGCTCATAGATTGGTGCCTAGCCCAGTTCTCACCAATGATGCTTTATCCAGCAACTGAAGAAAACAGAAGCAAAGACCTACAACCAAGCATGTTGGGGAGCTCAGGGAAGTCCATGGAAGAGGGAGAGGATAGATTACAGGAAGCAGAAAGGTCAAGAACACCACAAGAAAATGACAAACCCAACTCATCTGTACTTATAAGAACTCTCAGAGACTGAACTGACAACCAGGGAGCCTACATGGGATTGACCTAGGTTCGTTCTCTCTCTCTCTCTCTCTCTCTCTCTCTCTCTCTCTCTCTCTCTCTNATCAGCAAGAGTATTATAACCACCTGAAATAATTGACTAGCAATGAGGAAGGTTCATTTTAGTGGTGATGGTTTTATCTTATGATTAAGATGCCAGAAAGTTTTGGGTCTTGGGTAGGACAGAGCACCAGGAAGGAGAATGTGGGAGATACAGTCACTCTGACGCACGGTGCCAAACAGGAAAACGAGGGAAGAGCTCACAATCCCCTCAGAGAATATTGTATAAGTCTAAGGGATCATCTCTTAAATTGTCTTAAAAATTAACAAAAGGTGTTAATACCATTTTAGTATTTTATTTGTCCCTGAAATTATTAACTGATTAGATTACTTTATTGAAATAAATTGTATGACTAAGATTTATTTAGCTATTTCTTATTTGTTCTATTTGAAATGCATTTTAGATAAAATATGCTAATATTTTATATTAACATAAATGCATGTTATGAAATATAATGTTTTGTTGGTAAAATGCAGTATATTTTATTCAAATCACTTAAAAATGGACAATTAATTGAACATTAATATGATAGCAAAACATTTAACATCCCTCTTTCTATCTTGTCACATATTAGATTTTAAGCTAATATCGCCCGGTGATGTTTTGTATATTGCAATTTCACTCTGTGCTGAGCTAGAAAATTCAATCACTTAGGAAATTAACAAACAGATTGATTTGCAATATTTCAATATAAACTATTTCCATGTCCATAGCAGGAAATTGTTTGAAAGAAACGTTTCATAATTTAAAAACACTTTCTTCCTAAGCTTTTATTTGAAATTCCCTGCGCTAGATAGAAACAAATTTCAAACATTTTTTCCTTCATTGTCTCAATGCATTTCTAATCATAAAATCTTTACATATATTGGCAAATATAAAATTCATACATGTGTTATATAAGAAATGTGTCATGTCTACTTTTTTGTTTTGTTTTTTGTTTGTTTGTTTGTTTGTTTGTTTTTGTTTTCCTAGACAGGGTTTCTCTGTAGCTTCCTCTTGTAGAACAGGCTGGCCTTGAACTCCCAGAGATCCATCTGCCTCTGCCTCCCGAGTGCTGGGATTAAAGGCATGCATGCGCCACCACCGCCCGGCTGTGTCATGTTTACTTTAAAAAATTACTTTTTGATTATATTTTGATGATTACTCTTACACTAAAAGCAGCATGCTATTCCCATCTTTGTTACAGGAATTCTTTTAATCACTCTTTCAGAAATTACGGTCACTGGACTCTGGTAATACAGAAAACTATGACGAGAAATTTGTGGTTGATCAACACATAAACCTTATTAACCAAGTTTCTTCCGAACTGAACAACTTTCTTTAACTCAGTCCAACATTGCATTTTTCACGTACTCCAAATTGCTGCCTTATATTTTTCAATTCATCAAGTAATTAATCCATTTACTAAATCAGAGACTTCAAGATCAAACCATATTCTTAAATTTCATCATTTGATAACCAAATCCCTGATATATAAATCAATAAAGAACATTTCATACATACACCATAGCATAAAGACGTCATTTAGCAAAAAACTATTCACAAAACCAACTAATGATTGTGGTTTAATGAGTTTTTCTCTACGTGGATGCTCACCTTACTAGACCTGGATGGAGGTGGGTGGTCCTTGGACTTCCCACAGGGCAGGGAACCCTGATTGCTCTTTAGGCTGACGAGGGAGGGGAACTTGATTGGGGGAGGGGGAGGGAAAGGGGAGGCGGCAGTGGGGAAGAGACAGAAATCTTTAATAAATAAATAAATTAAAAATATATACAATTGAGTTTTCTATGTAAATTACTTTTAAATTAATGTATAATATTGGAATAAATTAAGCTAATATAAATGGGAAATTATTTATGGATAAAATTTACATCTGTATGAGGAAGAAAAATCAAAAAAAAAGCAACATAACCATTACTTTCAAGAGAAGAAAAATTCAACTGTGTTATAAACTAAGCAATGGTGTGTGAAAGCAGAGCAAACATGGAGCAAAGAGGACCATGCGTTGAATTTGTCTGGAACTCCATATGTCAACTGTACATAGAGCTTTTGATAGCTATATAATCTCAGTCAGGGCATCTTATTTTTTTTTACACATTTTTAAATTTATTCTTCTCTCATACAATACATCCCAACTGCAGCTTCCCCTCCCTCTGCTCCTAGGCCTCCCAATGTTACCAACAAATATGACATAAACCCTCATTATCATGGTGTGTTGAGACACATGCGGGCTTCATTATTGCTCCCTTCTGTCTCTATAAGCCCAGATTAGACATTTTGGGTCATGTTCTTCTGGTGTCCTACACCCCTCTGACTTGTACAATTCTACTCCTCTTGTTCTACTGGGATCCAAGAGCTTTAATAAAATGAACCAGAGATGGGGGTGACTTTGTCCCTTTCTCCTGCTCTTGAGACCCTTTTCCTCCAACTGGGATGCATCACTCACTCAGTATAATTTAAGCCTCTCTGTAGTACCACTAGAGAAAGATGTGCACCTCACTTTATGCCATCATGCTAGACCCACATCTCATCAACTTTCAACTTCTGCCGTAGTCCAATTGGTACAAAATTTGCATTTGTTCATTAAAATTTCCCTGAACATAAGAATTTAGCAATTAAGCCATTGAGTGGCCATGCATATCAGGAAGGAGTGTTCTCGCTGATCCTTTCTTCACAGAATAATTTAATTTTTTCTTCAAACCCTTACTGCCTTTTCCTCTTTTCTTGTTTGCCCTACAGCTTTTAGGTTGTGTCTCCACTGACTTCTTAGTTCAATATGATTCCATTTTCTCAGTTCTTTTCATGTCTCCTTCAGTGTCTTCCAGGACAAGTAAAGAAAGACTCAGACCTTCTTTCAACACCACCTGCCCTTTCCTCTTACCATGCTAGCCTTGTCAGATTAGTGTGGGGGGGGGGGGGGGGGGGGAGTTCCGTGTACTTTCTGGGCTTTGCTTTCAGTGTGAGTGCTTCTACCTGATCTCTGTAATGGCAGCTGGCGTTTAATCATTAGACTTCTAAGCACAGCGCTTCTCTATGGAATATGTGTTAAAAATGTTAATTATAGATAAAAGAGAGATGACATGCAGAGTAAAATGTCACTTTTGTTAATTTCAAAGAGGACCATTGTCATTTCTGAGAACAACTTACAACTTGCTCCTAATTACCTGGAAATGGGAAAACTTGTTTTTATAATTTGCTTTTTGTTTGGTTGTCTTTTTTTTCATTTTTAAGGATTAAATGTTTCGGGTTACATTGAATGTGCATTTTTCAGTAGTAAACATTAGTCACATATTCTTAAAGGTTTAGTCACATGTCACTGAAATATGAGGAACTAAATCAGAACAAGGGATGTTCTTGAAAGTCAAATATCCTCTGGAACTTCCACTCCACACTGATATTACAATATTGTTTTTAGAAGTTATGATGCTCTGTTTAAAATTTATCTTGATACAGAGGAGACAAGAAAAAAAAAAAAACCTGTTTTGGGAACTGGCCTTACAGCAAGCTTCACCGAAAATCTCAGTGCTGACAACTTAGCTGAGTAGGAGCAGACCTGATTTCCAAAGAGAGACTTTCATTTCATCCCAGAAGGCAGTGCACAGCATGAGGGGATCTCTTAGCTGTCTGCAGTGAGAGATTCATTCTTAGATGCTAAAAGGACTCCCGAAAATTAAAAAGATTTAGTAAAGTACATCTGCCATTTTTAAGGATGCGTATGTATATCTACAGAAAATTATCAAATATTTACTCTTGTATAATGTTTTCATATGGAGTGACTGCAGTGTGCAGTATAATGTGTTTGTTTATTTAAAAGTACAAAAACTCGACTCTAATCCATAGGCCACTCCAGCTAGTGAAGCAGGAAGACTAATATTAGTTATTCACTAGTCCCTCAAATCCCCCAAAATCTATCATTCAGTCATATCCCCAGCTTTGTAGCAACAAGTTCCACCAGTCTCAGCCCCCTCTCCAATGCAACACAAAGATTTTAGCATCTTAACATCCATATCCCGTTCATTGTTTTATCCCAGTCCCAGCTCTGTTGGGCACTCCTCCTTGGGAGCATGCAGGCCACTCCAGCGTGAAAAGTAGGGGGACTAACCAATCACCAAGACTCATACTCATATTGTAGCAGATCACAAACCACAGTTTCCTTTTCTGAATATTCCCATTTACTGTCAGTCACTCTCACTGCTTTATCTACATGCTCAACACCAGCAGAAATTCACTGGGAATACGTGATCCACACAGGCTAACTGCATCTCATTGCCCCACCCTCCATTTTTCCAAGTACAGTTTCCCGGTCCCACCAATTACTCTGTAGCACACTGCCTGGTGCTGCCCTTCCTCCATCTCTGTGTCTCTGTTACCATTACATTGGAACTAATAACTATGACCACAACTTAGTTGGAGCTTCCAGTGGCCACACATATCAAGATCCTACAAAAAATAATTCTTAAGACAACACACAGTCATCACACTTTTTAAATTAACAGTATGGGAAACAATAACCAAAAGAGAGAGAGAGAAAAAAAAAACTACCCATAAAAAGACAAGATATCATGGCCCAGTATTACAATCTTCCAAACCCAGGTGATCAGTATAGAAGAAAAAAATCAATAACAGCCAAGACAATATGTCTTGACCAGTAACCTACTAAATCAGGTCTTGAGTATTTCAGTATTGCTGAAGCACGAGAAAAATGCCTTAAAATAGCCTTAATTAAAATGGCAGACTTCATTAAAGAGGAAGTTAGTAAATTCCTTATAGAAATCTATGAAACATAAATAGTGGAATGAAATTAATAAAATATATCACTATACAAAGCAGAAATAAAATCAATAAAAGAAACACAAAATAAGAAAATCATGGAAAGAAAATTTTAAGAACTCTAACAGGAAACTCTGACACAAGTTTCAAAATAACAGAATACAAGAGATGGTAGAGAAAAATCTCTGGCAGTCAAAACATGATAGGAAAAAAAAAAAACAGTTACCCTGGTCGAAGAAAATGTTAAACCATATGCCACAAAACATCCAGTAAATCTGTGACACTATAAAAAGACTAATAAAAAAAAGATAGGAATAAGGAAGGAGAAGAAATCCAGGTCAAAAGCACAAAAAATTTCAAAAAAATATAGAATTAAATTTTCCTAATCTTAAGAGATACTTATCAAGGCAGAAGGTTTATATAGAACACCAAATAGACAGAACAAGAAACAAAATTCCCCTCAGCATATATTTAAACAATACATGGATAGAATAAAAAAATATTAAATGCTGCAAGTAAAAATTACAAAGTAATACAGAAAGGCAGACCTATCAAAATAACACATGCCTTCCCAGTGGAAACCCTAAAAGCCAATAGTCTTGTGGGGGGAGATGTTATATGACTCTAAAAGACCAAACACAGATCAGAGATACTGTCTCTGACTATTATATCAAGCAAAAATTTCAATCAAAATAGATGGAGGAAAGAAGACATTCCATGATGTGATGACTGTTCTTGGTTGTAAACTTGAATTTATTTGGAATTAACCTAATTCTAAAAATGAGTTGTACATCTATGATGTATTTTTTACTTAATTTGAAGTAGGAAGATCCATTTCTAATACAGGCCTTTGAGGTAGGAAGACACTAATTCATCTCTTCTGTGATGGAAAAAGACTTGCATTTAATATGGGTCTTAAGAAGGGAACACATAACTTTAATCTAGGTCATACCTTCTGCTTGAAGCCTATATAAGGCAAAAGAAGAAGGAAGTGTTTGTTTGCCTGCTTGCCATCACTTTGCTAATAAGTTTATTCCATCACTATCATTAGATACCAATTCTTCAGGTTTCCAGCATATATAGAAGACAGACTGAAAGATACAGCCTCATAGACAGAGAAACTACTGGATTCTTAGGCTTTTCATTTATAGACAGTCATTGTGGAATCAGCAGAACTGCGGCCTGTAAGTCATTCTAATAAATCACCTTTATACATAGAGATATTTGTTTCATAAGTTGTTATGCTAGAGAACTGTGAATAATACACATGAAAAGGATAAATCTAAGTAATATTTATCTAAAAATCTATCACAAGGCACTAGAAGGAAAATACCAACCTAAAGGGTTTAAAAATTAATAAAACACAGGAATTAAATAACCCTAGAACATTAAATTTAAAGAAGAGAACACACACGCACACACCACAATCAGCACTACCAAAGAAAAAAAAATGGGCACCAGGAGTTAGTAAAGACTTTTCATAGTTATCTCTGAATATCAGTGATCTCAATTCCCCCAATAAAGGGCCACAAACTAACAGAAGAGTTAGTAAAAGTCATTCATACTTCAGCTCCATCCATGAAATTTATGTACCCATCAAGAATAGATATTGTCTCAGGGTATAGGGTTGGAAAATATATTCCAAGAAAAAAGAATTGATGAATAGGCAGGTGTAGGCATTTTAACATCCAACAAAATAGACTTCAAATATAAACTAATCAGAAGAAATAAGAACACTATATACTCTTCAAAGGAAAAGTCCCCCAAGAGGGCATTTTAATACTTAACATCTTTGTACTAAATGCAAAAACACCCAATATTCATAAAGCAAACAGTACCGCAGCTTAAATCACACTTTAAACATTCCACACTTATGGTAGGATTCTTCAACACCACACATTCTCACCAATAGATATGTCATCAAGAAAAAAAAAAAAAAAACAACTGAAGGGACAAATCCTTGGAAAAACGATTCTCAGCTTCATTTGGAAGCTCATCTATGATTCTGAGACTTTGACTATTCTTTTCTTTGTATTTTTCCCTTTATTTATTTATTTAAAATTTCCACCTCCTCCCATCCTCCCATTTCCCTCCCACTCCCCTCACTCCCCCTCTTCCTTGCTCTCCAGACATAAGAGAAGTCAGGGTGCCCTGCCTTTTGTGGGAATTCCAAGGCCCTCCTCTCCATCCAGGTCTAGGAAGGTGTGCATCCAAACAGACTAGGCTCCCAAAAAGCCAGTACATGCAGTAGAATAAAAATTCAGTGTCATTATCATTGGCTTCTCAGTCTGTCCTCATTTGCTTTGTATTTTTATATGTAAGTAGCAACTGCTATTGCTAGTGGATATACTCCTGTAGCATTGGATTTGGTGCTATTATAACACAATGTGCGATTGCTATTTATTTTTACAGTGTTCTAAGAAGGAAATTGGAAGGAACATGATGACCTGGTAGGCAGCTCAGTGGGTAAATGTGTTTTCTGCCAAATTTTACAGCTTGAATTTGATTCCTGGAATTCACATGATAGAATGAGAGAAATGACTCTTACAACTTTTCACCTGGCTCCATGCATGGCCTACCCATAAACATATACAAATCACACATATGCACACACATACGCACATGCACACACACATACACGCACACACACCAGAGGAGGGGGAGAGAAAGAATTTTAAAATTGCCCAGATTTTTGCGAAGATTGAAGCTTTTCACAAATAAAACATGGTGATATTTGTGTTTTAAAGTGCACTAGTATATGATGACATTTACATGGATCACAAAACATACTTTTAGAACATTTCTAGTACACGGAGGAGACCTTCCTTATTATAGAAATAACTCAGTTTTTCTGTTCTGCCTCTGAGAGTTAGCAGTTTCTCTCGTTCTGTAGATGAGGCATTGCAGACATCTCATGTATGACTTTGTTATTACTATAAAAACTTCTTTTCTTAAAGTAAGTCATTCTACAAGGATAATTACAATAGAAGCTAATGAAAATACTGCATAAAAGGAAATTAGCACATTTTTAAAATTTGCAATTATATAAATAAAAGGAAATTATTCTACTTTCTAATCAAGAAGTACAAGGCAAGTATAATTAGTACAAATGTAACAAACAGTAAGGGTAACTTTGCAAAGGGATAAAAGACCATTTTTGAGTTCTCAGTAAACCTTATTTAAAGTTCCCTAAGGAGCAGTTACTCTTTCCTTCCTTTGATAATATTTCCTGGCTCACATATGCATCACCATTAAAACTTCTAGCACATTTATTCAAGGCTAAACCCTCCATACCAACCTTTTACTTATCACAGCAAGAAAAAATTAACAACCATTTTAATAATCTTCAACACTTAGTCCCAGTTACATCCAGTTTAAGCTGCTTTCCTTAAATGCTGCCCAATTCTGTGGTAATTTGCTTTCAAGTTTTCATTTAAATTATATACATTATTATCAAAGAAAATTAATCTCAATATAGTATTTCAAAATGATTAGAAAAGATTTAGATTGAGAATGACTTAAAGCACATACTGTAACGGCGTAAGCGAATGCAGACAGATTGTCAAAATATAGACAGCTTTAATGGAGGAATAGACTTACAGAACCACTGTTCCCGCGGAGACCAGGAAAGCAGAAGAGAGCGCTGGGAGCACGCTCACCAATTTTATAAGAGAACTTTAGCCTGAGGCGAACACGCCCCCTAAGGGGTGGGACTTATCCCTACAACATACAAAAATTGTGTGGCTTTCTAGTAAATGAACTAATTGTAGTTTTGGAGGGTACTAAACAATGGATAGTCTATTCAAATAGTAGGGTATACTATGTTTCAATAATTAGAAAAGCTAAACTCCTGTGTTGGCAGTAGTTTTTGAGGCAATTGTTCCCGTAGCCATTCAGTCCAAAAGAAACACACTGAGGCCTTCAGTAAATATTAACTGGTTGGCCTATTAGCCAAGGATTCTTATTAACTCTTATAACTTACATTAACCCATTATTCTTGTCTGTGTTAGCCACGTTGTATCATTTATCAGTGAGCCATTCTCATCTTTCTTCCTCTGTGTCTGGTTGCTGACTGTAGATTGAGACTTTCCTCTTCCAAGAATTCTCCTATTCTGGTTGCCCACCTATACTTCCTGCCTGGATATTCAACAATCAGCATTTTATTAAACAAGTATAAGAGACAGATCAAGTATAAGAGACAGCGTCCATGAACACTGTCCCACAGCACTCATGTATTACTTTCATGTATTTAGTTTTTGGGTTTAGTTGTGAGAAATTTCTTTACTAATGTCTCATAATTTTAGGAGATTGCTCTGGATTTTATATTTCTGGCCTGGTTATTAGTTAATGATAAATGATATGTTCTGAAATGAGCATATGATAGGCAGGTCAATGAACTTGATAGCAAGTCATAACTCTGCTGCAATAGGCAAAATGTCATTTGATCTCTAATCACAGTTTTGTTTCTACATACTAGTTCTGTAATCATGATATGTTATCCTTAATATAAAAATGTGTCAAAATACAGACAATTCCTTATTAAGGCTGTATAGTAGTTTATATTCAATGATAAAACAATACGATCAAGGTAACTTTTAGAAGAAAGAATTCATTTTGGCTTTTAGTTTTGAATGGAAAATAGTCCATCATGGCAAGAAAGAAAGGTGTCGGGGTGGCATGTCAGGATGGCAGAAACAAATGAAGTCTCACTTACTGAACAAGTAGACAGCAAAGAGAATGAATTAGAACTGACATGAGGCTTTGAAACCTCAAGGTCCTTTTCCAGTAATATACTTTCCACAATAAAGTCATCTCTCTTTTTCCTATATAAAAAGAACACCAACAGGTAACCAATTATTCAAATGCTATAGACAATTATTCAAACCTCTTTAAATCACAGTAGATCATATTTCAAGGAGATTCTAAGCTTTATCAATTTGACAGTTAAAACTGTATAGCATAATAAGTCCTATTTACTTATTGGATTGTTTATAAGACATTAAATAAGCATGGAACATATATATTCATGTTCTTAGCATAGAATATATAATATACATGTGTATTATTTTAAATAAATCATACTTTTTCAGTTACTTTATATTGATAAATTTATGGCTTCCAACATTTCTTAATGAAAAACATTGTTTTCTTTTAATTTGTAGCAAAAGTGATTGAGACAGATTAATTCTGTTTCTGATTTATAATTAAAGTATATAATTCATTCTTTAAGAATTTTTTGTTTGTGAAATGAGTTGTTCATAATGATGAAAATAAAATGAGTAGATAATGGTTAAATGGGTGTGTCCTCTCTATGTTGGGAATACATTTATTGTATTTACAAACAACTAGAGATTAATAAGCAAACATAGCTATACAAAAGAAACTATAGAGTTACATATACTAGTTACATGAATCAAAGGCATACAAAGTATAGTAATTAAGGTATCAAGAACAAATCTTTGATTTTGATATTTTACTGTCCCTATACAGTATAGTTGTATATATTTCTCAAAAATCTGTTTTCAGTGTAAATACAAAATCAGCCCAGATCAAATCAATAGCAATTCAGTGGTTTCTCCATCAATATGAGGACGGTGGTCATTTGTTTCCAGTGTTCTGGGTTATTCTCAGAAGATCATAAGGGCTGAATGCTTCTGTCCTCCATGTTCAGGCAATAGCAACTTCACATGCAGATGCAGCAATAGGAAGTGTGGCACTTTGGAATTAAGTGGTTCATGATGTTGAAATGTTCCCAAATGCTGTTCAAAGATAATTCTAAATATTTGGTGCAGATTTTCCTTCATGTGGCTGTCTCTAGACCTCAATCATATAATTTCTAGACTATGGAAGCGTGAAAAATAAGTATTTGTTTTTATGTTACTCACAACTGATTATCTTCATTACAGTATTATGAATGGGATTAAGTGTTATTTATGGCATATTTTATTCAATAGCCATAATTCATTTAATTCAGTAGCAATAATTAATATACAATATGAATTCTCAAAATCAATTCTAATATATATATAAACATATGCATCACAATGAAAATATAAATCAGCTTTGTATTTTTAAGATGATTTCAGTGTGTATGTGGTCTTTTGTTATTATTACTCACAGGTATTGTTTGTTTACAATGTTAATAATTATGGCCAGAAAACTAGCACTTGTCACCAACCCCAATGATATAAGTTTTTTTCCTGAGTCACATATGGTAGAAGGAGATAATTTTTTTCAACAAAGAGTCCTCTGGCATTGACACATACATCATAGCATGGTTGATCTATGCTCATATTCATACAAAATATATAAATGTAGTAAAATAAATACAACATTTGCTAAAAGTATAATAAGATTATGTTTGCAAGATTATTTAAATGTCTATAAAATATATTATAAAATATGACCTAATTGAGTTCAGTATTACAATGTATTCTATAAGTCAGATAATATTTCAAGATAAGCAATTGAAAATATATTGCCATACTAATATGTCAACTATAAAATAATTTTTGCCCTGATAAACTGATACTGATTTATGTAGCTCATGTATGTTCTCTGCCTTTTAGGCTCTATAAGTTAATTATGTATCAAATATTAACTAGTGCATTTAAATATACACTCAAATAAAGTATTTTAATTTCATATTTTAAAAGTCCTTTATGACAATGATTTTATCAAATAGACACTCTGAAGGCAAATGAAAAATGTGCACTTTGTTGCAGAGAATGGACCACTTGAATCACCACTTTTGAGTGAAGTAATTTTTGCATTCTCAGTTTAATAACATGTTGTCATCATACTGCCAAGGAAATGACAAAGACATAATTTGAGTGACAGGAACCATTAATGCATTTCAAAATGTTGAGATCAATGGTAAAGCATAAACCAGACACTTTCATTGCAGCATATGTCAGTCATTAGAAGACATAAAGAGGCTAATTAAGAAAGACTGGAGTAATTATACATACAGTGACCTTATCGGAAACTGACAAACTAGAATATGACAAGATAAATAAAAAATAGGTTTGTTATTTCCACTGATTAATTAAGACTGAAATAGTTAATTCATCATTCTTGCTTATTTTGCATATTTTCCCAACATCTTCTGCTCATGAACAGGCATAAGCTTAAGGTTTGTAATTAGATACATAAAATAGTACACCCACCAAAATTTAAGGATTATGGGAAGATTCAAATGAAAATAATGGGATAATCAATTTTATGAGACAGGGTTTCTCTGTAGCTTTGGAGCCTGTCCTGGCACTATCTCTTGTAGACCAGGCTAGCCTCGAACTCACAGAGATCCGCCTGCCTCTGCCTCCTGAGTGCTGGCATTAAAGGCATGCGCCACCACTGCCCAGCTTTATGAATCTGACATGTATGTTTGTAGCAAATACATGGTTATAATCTTAAAATATATATGCAATATTTTATAAAAAAATCGTGACCCATTGATGTTTTGGTAACAGAGCAAAGAAATAACATCTTTTACTGTAATAAATACAACTACATCTGTCATATATAGATAGGTCTACATTTAAAATTCTATAACGAGATAAGTCAACTAGTAGCATTTGATTATGCTACTGTCATTGTTTAGAGAAAATATAATTTAAAATATAAAAATATTTATACATGAACAATAATATGGTATACATTCTAGGAAGCTGAAACATTTGTAGTAATCTGCGAGCACTTCTTTTTCTAAAAATGCTATAGAAAAAATATCCTAGAGTAAAATGTAGTATGCTACAGTGCCACCTTGAAGGCTGAAGGCAGAACAAGTTGCTGATATCTTCAAAGCCTATCACTGACAGCAGTACTTGACAATTTTGATTTTAGCTCTGTCACTTTCATTGTACAAGTAGGGGATTTCTAGGTATATTTACTTTCAGAGGCTATTACTTGAAAGTCAGAGTTTTCCATCAGCACAGAACTCATGAGGTAGAAGAAGGGGAATCTCTGAATTGAAAGACAGCCTTGGATCCATACTGAGATATTGTCTTAAAAACAAAATAGAACAAAACAAAAGAGTTTCTACCACCACCACCACCACCACCACCACCAAAGACAAAACCAAAAGAAAGTATATGAAAAGAAAATGAGAAAAGGATTTGCTTTCTAAATGGAATGAGATGTAAGAGGTGATTACTGAAAAAATACACATCTAAAACTTAACTCCCTAGGATGTTAAGATAGCCATTGATTTATTGCATCCATTTACCATCAAGCACGTGCCCCAAGTCCCGATTTGATTGACAGTGAAGTAAAATAAAATTTCCCTTTTCTTTTGCACTGGTTATGACTGCCCATTAGGGTCTGGACTATATGGATTCACTCTTGCATCTGTGTAGAGATAAGCATGCCTATTTCCATTTGAAAGCAATTACTTAGATTTTTGTTTACTTTTGCTAAAAGCATTTTACTGCTAAATCCTTTTCTACATTTGGAACTTCAAAGGCTAGTCTCCCAAACCTTCCAAGGAGAATTACTTCTATGTCTAGCTGAGCAGTAAATTCAGAGGAGCATTCCACTAATTATGTTGACGAGTGCACTTGCAATCAATAGATTAACTCAATTCACAGTCACTAGCCTAATAAGTATGTCTTCCAGAAAATAAAAGTACAAAGGAAAATATTAGATGTACCAGGAATAGATAATTAGTTATTATTAATTTTACTTTCTTTTCAATTGTCATTTGTATATTCATAAAATGTTCATTGATATCATGCCAATGTTATTTTTTAAAAGATTTATTTCTTTATAATTATGATATTCATGTAGATGTGTGTTTACCTGCATGAATATTTTTTTATCATATGAGTGGAAATGGTATCAAAGCCAGAAGATACTACTGGATCCCCTTAACTAGACGTATATGTGGTTGTGAGCTGTCATGTGATTACCAGGAACAAAAGCTCATTAAAGCAGTAAAAATACTCTTAATTCCTAAGCCATACTAGTCCCAAATCATGTTATTTTTGTACATATAGCTTCAAGTTAATTGAAAATCTTAAGTTCCAAGTTCTATCCCCTGAAACTTAAAATGACATAAAATTCCTTAATGTACAAACAAGATGCTTTATTTTTTCCCTCCTATTGTGAGGTATTTGGATAATGTGAACCAGGCCAAATTATATGTAATATTGAGTCAGACACGTTAAGTGTCATAGAAAAGTATGTGCCATAGAAAATAGGCCTTGGATCATTATATTATTTCAAAGTTAGCCTAAAATGGGGCATATGTATTTTTCTAGCATAACCATTTTCTCAAATATTTATAAACACTGGTTTATCTAATCCAAGTGTACTGGCTTTTTGGGATGCTATTTTATTTGGATGCATACCTTTCTAAGCCTGGATGTAGGGGGAAAGACCTTGGACTTCCCACAGTGCAGGGTACCTTTCCCTCTCTCAGAATGAAGGGGTGGGGGAGGATGTGGAGGGAGCCGGAGGGAAGTGGGAGGAGGGGAGGAAGTGGAAAGTTTGATTGGTATTATTTAGAGTAATAAAAACATTTAAAAAACACTGGTTTGTCTATAACTCTTACAAATGAAGGTATCATAATGGTGGCCTTCTTTGAAAACACAATTTTGTTGCACATCTGTGCACAAAAAAATGCACCAGAGGTTATTAGGAATTTGACAAAATGAAAAAGCAATATTTTGGTTGAAATTACTAAAAATAGATTCTACTTTCTTGTCTAATGAATACATGAGTGTACTGAGGAATTGCCAGGGGCAGTAAGTGAGGGTGACATCAGGGATTAAACATTCCCTAGGACCTGAAGATGGCTTCAGACAGAAGACTATAAATGCATAAATTTATAAGTTAATGGCAGGTATTGAATGACACATAAACTGAATGAAAGTGAAAGCAGATTAATTTCTAGAAAAGCAGCATTGATCATTAACCTCTTTATTGTAGCTCTGAAAGACCTTTAGCAGAAATCCTAAAAAAGCCCTGCACAGGCTCTTGGACACTTAATCAACAAAGATTATAATCAATAGAATGTTAATTAAGCAGCCCTGTTTTAGTTCTCAAGAAGTACATGGAGCCAAACAAAAGCAGTAGACATAAAAATGATAAAATAATAATAAATGTTTATAATATAAACGCCTTTTGTGTAGTGTCAAATTCTTGTACAGAAACCTTTTCACTAAGGGCATTGTATTTTATTCCACTGATTCTATAACACAAAATATTATAAGCTAGGCAATTTATATTAAAAATTAATTTTTCATACCTTTTTGCAGCATCCAAGGTCATGATCTAGGTTCATTGAGGTATCGTGCAGATTTATATCCTGTCCAGTACAAAGTCAGGTACTGATAATGCCATTTTATAGTTAACTGGAATAAAAGAACTCTAGGATTTCTTCTGTAAGGATACTAATCTCGTTTGTGAGAAATGCACCTTTAAGATTTAATCACTTTCACCAAAGACCAAGCAAACTGGAATTAATTGTCCTGAAAGCAATGTCCTTGTGGAGAAGAATTCTGCATTTATCAAGACACATGAGGGATTTATCTTCATATTCATCCCTTTGAGAATTTAGTGAGAAGACTTTAGTTCTAAAGCATGCAGTGGGATTTCACTGCTCACTATATATTCATATGCTTTCATATTGAATTTCCCTGCATGCAGAATGTTAGTAAATTATCAGTTTTTGAATTATACAGATCTTTGGTACTTATTACGGCAGCTCCAGTAGACATATATGAGAATAATTAAATTTTTAAATTCAAACTTTATTGGTCTTCACTTAACTGGAATATATAGAATATATATGTATATATAAATGTGTCAAAATCAATAAATGTAGTTTTATGAATTCTAAAGTACATTTTTATGAATATTGTTTTGAGATATTAAAAGTACTCAAAACTTTTTTATTTGTAAGTTCCAAAATTTATGCACAGAAACAAATGAATGAAGTGTACTAAACATATCAAACAGTCCTATTTATATGTCTGTAATAGTTTTCTTATTGGAAAAAATCTGTCACAAAAATAAATTTGATAAGATGCTGATTTGTTTTAGCTGTAATACATATTGATCTGACAGTATCACAAATTAGTTCATGATTTTTTTTGTGTTCATAAGGCCCTCAATCTAATGGAATTTTAAAAATCCTTACTATATCAATCAACTAGTAGGATAAATGAGGTTACCTAAGACATTTATTAGTGAATTGGATGATTAATTCCGACTGAATTTATCTGTACCAATAGAAGTCAAACTTCTTATATAGAGCATGTATCTAACTAAAAAGGGACTCAGAAACTTCAACCTTGACGCAACAAAGTCAATTTTCAAACTTTAACTAGTTTCGTGTGTGTAAAGTTAAACGCATATTTCATAACTTAAATAGAAAAACAACTTTTAGACACCTAAAGTAGAAAAACAACCAACATAAAAAAGATGAACATTTTCTAAAACAGAAAACTATATTGATTTTTTGTATGACATATTGAAATATTCAGGTATATTTTATAGATTGTAGTCTAGCGAAGATCAATAAATTTTGAATGTATTCATCTCAGAAACACATTGTGAAATAAACATGGATTGCCTATCAAGAAACATATGTTTTATGTCAAAATAGGTTTCCTTATGAAGGGGTAGCTAGTAAATTTTATGGCTTCTACTAATGCCACTGACATATAAAAATGCAATGTGGTATTTCAGATATCAAGCATGTAGTGTTTGACAAAAACACTTAAAAGTTTTTAAAATAGTTGGAACAGTTAATTACCTATATAATGTAGCTAGGCATGTTACTATAAATGATATTTTTTTAAGGATGTCAGAACAAATGGAAAGTATAAAGCTGAACATTGGTTAGTTTTAGTCGGGATATCTTGTGTATGAGCAGTGTAGAGCTTTACCCACGATGCTTTTATCTTAACTTAGTTCACTGGGCTTTAACATTGCAAACATGCTTAAGAGAAGTCTGACTTTCCTCTAGACCTCAGGATTCAATATACTGATCAAATGATTTTGATAATAAATCTCCCTTTGTCTAACTCTTACTCGTTCTCTTCTGTAGCTTTGTATTTCAGTAGATGATTAAATGTGTATTTAAATTTATGTTTAATTACCCTGAAAATTATTAGAATATGCCATGGACATCTATAAATTCAAAAATAATCCGTTTTACTGTTTGAGTAAATCAATATTTATCCAAATAAAATACGTTAACATCTATTGTTAAAATATAAACTAAAATAAGGTTCAATAAACCCAGAACTAAGAAGGTTGTAACTGAAACTAGACATTGTAATTGATTCACAATTTATTTATTATGATTTATGGTTACAAAACAAAGTAAATAGCTGACTCATTCCACTCTTTATTAAGAATGGATAGGGCTTGCAGGTCAATGGTGGGGCATTCCTTTAATCCTAGCTCTCAGGTCTCTGTGAGTTTGAGGCCAGCCTGGTCTACAGAGTTCCAGGACAGCTCCAAAGTTATAGAGAAACCCTGTCCAAAAAAAAAAAAAAAAAATAGAAAAGAATAGATATGGCCTTAATATCTCAATTCACAAATTCAAATGAATAAATTTAAGAACTAAGAGAGCGTTATGAGTTAAGTTCTTGAGCCAGAAGTGCTGAGCTCTTTTGTCTTTGCAAACCTTTTAAGAATAGCTTCATGAAGCATTCTCGTGCCTCATTTTCCATATAAAGACAGAACACCCACTCTGCATTCAAAACTCTTGTATTATGTTGGAAGAAGACTATAGTCCTCACCAGAGAGCAGAGCCTGACAGTGATTTGATCCTAAACGTCCCTCTCTCTAAAACAGTGAGAAAAAAATCAGATTAATAAATTGTCCCACCTGTAGCAATTTATCAAAGCAGCTTAAGCTAACAAAAGAACAAAAAGGAAATGAATCCTAGTATTATTTTTCAGCAAAGTAAAATAAAACTCCACAAGCATTAAAATTGTAGTATAGTATTAGATTAATAGTTATTCAGGTATCAGAGCCCTCAAATGGCCATATTAATGTTCTTATGGCGATATTCAGAAAAACGGAGGATGACGAAAAGAAAAAAAGTGATTGTGTTCTTTATGATAAACTCAACATGAATATTCAAAAGACATTAGCTTCCACTCAGAGTATCCAGAGATACATTTTAAACAGTTTTATATATTGATCTTGTGGCCTCATGAAATCTCTCGGGGACACTAAAATTGACTCCAATTAACTCTCTTCCTGGGTTCATGCACTGTCCTGGAAGGCTCATAAAACCAAGGGAAACAGAACCACTTGTACAACCCAAAGTAACTTCAACCACTAATAGTTTGCTTGGATATTTATCTAAATATGCATTTGTTACTCAGAAATCATAAAAAAATTAAAAAGTTATTTTATGTATATGAATTAATCATTGTATATTAAGAGAAAAAATGAACAATAAAAGATTTGCTACGTTATAAATTTTAGAACACTTATGTACTTTTTAATCATAAGCTAAACACCACGAGTTTATGTAAATATAAAACACTTTTGGTTTCTTTTCTCATCACTGTGAGAGCAGCCTGAACTACATAAACTAAAACACGGGAGGAAGGGTTGACAGTTTTAGAGCTGAAAGTCCATGATGTCAAGATGAATAAGTGGAAAAAGGTAGTTCAGGTCATTATGGGAAAAGAGACAGAAAGATAGAAAACACGGAGATCAAAGTAATATGTAATCCCTAGACGTATCTTTCTATGAACATATTCTTCATCTGAAATGTCTGCTACATTTATAAACAATGCTGTCATTAAATGGACATGTCAGAATTTTCTTGTGACTCACACATACAGACATGTACAAACACACACATTATGGCACACAACTCACTCATACTATATATAAAAAAAGACTAAGGTATCATTTCATGATTATCAAATCATGACAAAAAGTGGTATCTCTTTTTCCTTATTTGATTAGGTAATGAAATCTGAGAAGATATTGGAATATATGTGTGATAAATTCTAGTTTCTAATTTGAATTTGATATATCTTATATATCTGCCAGGTGTTTTTCTGAAGATTAAATATTGGGGTGCAGAGAATAATGTATAGCTCAATAAAATCAATTTAAAAAGAATGAAAATATTATTTCCAAAGCAACCTACTCTTTGCACTTCACACCCTACCTTCTGTTAGTCAACTTTCAAGGAGAAAATCCCATTGCTTTCTTGATGATTAGCTCTCCAAAGTTTACCAGGTAGAGTTGCACTAAAACATTACAATTTGCTTCCCAATGGGAAAGATGAAGAAATGAAGTTAGGGCTGATATTCCAGTTTTCTTACCAAGTCTGTTGTTAACAGCAAAACATGTTTCCCATAATGAAACAAATGTAAAAATTTTGAAATATTTGTGGTCTTTCAATGTGAAGAAACAAAATAGATTCCCCTGAACAATATATCTGAGAGAAATAAAGGTTAGGAATTTGAGGGAGGGCCTCCCCTTTACACAACAACAACAAAAAATATGTTTGGGTATATCCAGCTTTGTCATCTTGTTTGCTTTATTTTATGACAATAAGAAGAACTGTCATCATTCAGGGTCACATGTATTTTTCTTCTTTTCCTGCAATGTGACAGAGTATGCTTGTTTTACTAATTTCTCTGTGGCTCTGGGATATTAAAGAGTGAAATTCTTTACACTGAAGAATGAAACTATGATGTCCATTTCTATGGGATATTTTTAGTAATGAATTTGTTGATCTGGCTAAGAGAAAGTCCCCATTTTCTGTTATAATTAAAGTAGGTCTCGTTGTTGAATTCAGATGTGTAAGTGTGAACTACTGGATAAATTCCTAGAGACAGCAGTTTTACATGTATCATTTATTTTGTAATCCTTTACATACAGCTTCTGAGATACATTTTGAATTGGATCTTTAGTTTATTGGAGCCCAGATAAAATACTTAGAAAGAATGAGCCATTTTCAAAAATTAGAAATTGCTTAAAACTCATTTTTGTTGTTAAATTTGCATGCTTGTATTTGTAAGACAGGAATATGCTAGGTGCTGGCTCCATGTAGGACTTACTCTCAGTTCCTAAAGGGTACCTGCCTCACATGGAACACAAACCTTCATTCTCCACATTTCTAATTTCTGTTTTTTTTTCTTTCATTTTTTTTTGATTACCATGAAAAGCACATTCCCTCCCTTTAAGAGGATGGTGTGATTGCACCAAACCCTTCATAATTACAGATGAGAGCTCCCCTATTTTGAAGAGAATGGAATGGTAATTTTAATTAGGCAGGCAAGCTTCCTTTCATCGTGATACACAGAATGCTTAAAGGCATAATATCTCATATTTGCAGTAACCTGAAAGAGTATAGAAAATCTTCAGGATAGAATGCTCTTTTGGAATCCTGCCTACCAATAAGAATTCTAACCAATCTTGCTGTATTCAGTCCTTATCAATGTTTTCTGACTGCACATTGATTGCTGCCTTCATAGGAACTGGGATCCTCTGGTTTTTGGGATAGTCTCATGCTTTCACAGGCAGTCAGATCAACAGAGAAGTAGGTGCTTGCCTTTTCAGTTCTGCTGCTTCTCTCTCCGGTGTTCTCTTTTGTTGTTCAATCCAGAATGTTAAGGATAAGGATGTCGTCAATTTGCTGCCTGAGTATGTGTTCTATTTCTTCTTTTTTGTATTCATGAAGCACAATGCACTTGGCTTTTAGATGCTATCAGTGATGAATACATCAATCAGTGTCCATGTCCCTTGCTCCAGGCTGTATTGCATGGTGATTAGGAAGTAATGAGAAGCACACACAGATTTTGAAGTAGTGTACATAAAGCCAGATAACCTGGGTCTCTTTCGAGCTCAGATTTACAAGTGATTGTTTAAAAAATTCTCTGGTAAGAGTCTTAAAATATTCAGACTCTTGATATAACCTTATCAAGAGAGTGTGTCTAGTGATTTTATTTATTGCAATATATGTAGGGTAATTGAACAGGAATGATGTACACAGATGGGAAAGAAGAGTAAAAGGAAAAATGAAAACATATAGAACATACTGTCAAGTCACATTTAATGTTCCAGTACATGCTATTATAGCTGTAATCCATATATGTTCTCTATCCTTCACCAACCACCAAATCTTCTGAATATACGTGACCCAAAAATGATATGTTTAGATATAAACATTCCATTGATAGAAGCTAGCAATGCCCCTTTCTGTGTAGTTTATTTTTGTAAATGTAATTACTATGAAAATTCAGATGAAAAATGCAAATATCAATATAATTGTATAATTTAAATTTTGTTACTTATGATTATGTTATATATAGGAATTAAATTGTATATATTTATGATGTATTAGGTGATGTTTTGATTCATATAGTTCTTTAACTTTTAATTCACCATAATTATATTTTAAATCATTTCTCACTTATATAATGAAAGCTACCAGTTCTTTTGCTATATATGATTTGCTGTCATTTTTATATGCATTGCTGTGATTTGAAGTTTCTCTCTTCCCCCAAATGTTCACATGTCGATGTCTGATGACTCTGACACTATGGAAAATGGATGCATCAATATAAGGCATGGCTCTTTGTGCACATGTTTAGAACTTTGGGATATACATTTAAATGGTATATTGAGATCCCGAGGCTTTGCTACTTCTGTTTCCTTTTTAGCACAATAAAAATGACCAGGTCTCCTCTACAAAGACAATCTACCATGCTACACATTCACACAGAACTCGCTTTCCATCGCCCAGCGATTAGTGTCTGGTGAACTTCGAACCTATTTTTGACTTCCCCAATATCTATTATTTCAGAGAACACATATGATTGAAATCATGCAATAATTTTCTTATGTCTTTGCCTTCACTTACTAAACAGTGATCTCTAGTTCTAAACCTTGATGCCACATATTAATCTTCCATCTTGTTTTTCTNTTATCAGTGTTTATATATATATATATGTATATATATAAACATATTGTTATTGATGCATCAATTCATCCCCCCTTCTAAATTCATATCTTATTCTTTCATTACTTGATGAGTTAAGTAGTTTCTGGTCCTTGGCTAATATGAATACTGGTGGAATAAACATGGGACAGCAGATTTGTTATGAAAATAGAGTTATAATATTTGAATGTCTCCTATAGTAAGATTGTTGAAAAACACCCCAATATCATTTAAACTATTTCTTATCAGTTTGCATATAATTTCCTATAATGATTATACTAATATAGATTCAAACTAATTTTATCAACAGTTTTTCATATACTCTTTGTTGATTCTTCTTCTCTGTGAGATGTCATTTCATCTATCTACTATGTATTGATTCAGGTTACATTCTTATTGATTTTATTTATTTCGAGTTTCTTATGCATTTGGCCTGTGAACTCATTACAAAGTGTTTGGAAATATATTTCAGTATTGTATGAATACATTTTTCAATATATCAATTTCTAAAATTGCTGTATAGAAGCATTTTAGTTTTATGTCATGTTATTGCTACATTTTTGCTCTTGTTCACTATATTGGATGCTGTATTTGAAAATGCTCTTGTCTTTATCATATTTCTCCATTTATCAGTGTTTTCCAGACACTTTTCTAATCTCAGGTCAGAGATTTAAGATTTTCACACTTAGGTATTTCATTATAATCATCAAGAGGCAATTGGCTTCATTCTGACAATTGAAATTGATAAGGATGGTCTTCCTGTCTGTTGTCAGAGAAAAAGATTGACCATGATTCAATCTGTGTTTTGTTGTCATAGTGAGTCTGCAGGAAATGTTTTGTATACTTTTAGAATGGAAGGGAGAAACTTACATTACCTTGTTTAAGTGAGTGCTAGTACTCTGCTGTGAAACTGTCCTGGAATCTTGGCCTTTTCATAAGAGTTTTCTAAATATCAATTGAATTTCTAATGAGCTGTTGATTTACTCAAGTATCGGTATTAATGTTTTCTTTTGAATTCTGTTTCTATTCATCTGAATGTTGTGTTTCTTTTTCCTAAACCATTTGAGAATATACCAATTTTCTTGTGTTTTTAAGTAATCTGTTTCCTTCTTCATTGATTAATATAAAAAAATAAACTTTCATCTCTATTAAATATTTCTGCTGTGATCTATTTTAGTATCTTCTTTAATATTATTTTAGATTTAGTTTGGCTGACTTTTGTAATTATTAGTAAAAATATTACATTCAGATTTGAAGCACTAAGTACATCCAAGACAACCTATTCCCTTAGTTAATATGGCATGTTAAATTGTATTAAAGTAAGTTATTCATATCATGCATTTGGAACAATGGACTTCAACCTTAACTTAAATTTATAGATTATAAATAAATAGTAAACATAGAGGAAAAAAATAATATAATTCCTTTACATAGTTTAGAGCCATACTAACCTACCGTTGTAATTTATTTGAATTGTGTAAGGCTGAATCCCTGATGAATATTGGTTATCTCTTCTCTAGTAGCCATAAATTGCCATTTCCTTTTCAGATGGAGGTGTGATTTCATTAACTCCTTCCTATACCCTATACTCATGGTGTAGGAGGATCTTCTTTTTATGTGTTGCTTTCATTGGTTGAATAAAGAAAACTGCCTTGGCCTCTTGATAGGGCAAAACTCAGATAGGCGGGAAAAAGAGAACTGGATGCTGGGAGGAAGGAGGCAGGCAGAGAGCCACCATGAAGCTGCCAGGCCAGACATGCTGACATATTTCCCCATAAGCCACGAGCTCGTGGTGATAAACAGATTAATAGAAATGGGTTGAATCAAGATGTGAGAGTAGCCCATA
This sequence comes from Alexandromys fortis, assembly GCF_014885135.2. Classification (NCBI taxonomy): domain Eukaryota; kingdom Metazoa; phylum Chordata; class Mammalia; order Rodentia; family Cricetidae; genus Alexandromys; species Alexandromys fortis. The sequence continues at coordinate 9,961,143 of NW_026067914.1, read as the reverse complement.
AGAGGCTAGAACTAATGGGGCAGGCAGTGTTTAAATGAATACAGTTTCTGCGTAATTATTTCAGGGGTTAAGCTAGCTGGGCAGCTGGGAGCTGGGCGGGATGGAACACAGAACATGCTCTCCTCTTACAACATACTCATGAACAAATTTTTGTCTAGCTTCTTCCTGTGCAAGTCGTGGGAAAGTACTCATACCTATTGATATTTCATGTGGACAATAGTCCTGTCATTGCTGGAGAATACTGTTTCACAGCAGACTTCTGCCATTCTGATGAGAGGGTCTAATGTAGATCTCCTAATTAGAACTAATAACTTTAGCAATGTCTATCCTCCCCGTTCTCTGTATGATTTCCTTTAGACAGTCTGTACAATTTGGAACGTGTTGTTCAAAAGCTTCTTTGATGGGAATTTTGAGATCTACTAGCCTATGAGTATAAAGAAGACCAGATTTTATTGTTGCCTAAGTTAAATCTCAAAATGTTTAAAGACTTAATCTGGCATAATGGTAAACATTAGAAAAGAGCATGAGAACTGAAACGATAGAGTGCATTTAGTGTACAAAAGGCCTGGATATTGCATTGGATATTTTGTGTCCGAAATATGAACACAATGAAAGCAGATTCTCAAAGTAGGAAGAGTTAGAACAAAGGCGACAGATTTTATTAAGTGCCAGTGAATTCAAATTTCTTTTAGTATGTTTTATCTTTTGTCTTGTGAGTCTGGCATCGTTTTTCACAATAACAAACTTTTCAAAAGCATAACCATTTCTTACGTACAAGAGAAAATTATGTATCATTTGGCCAATCAATCTTACCATTGCTTAGTGACAGATGTTGGTAGAAGTATATTAGATCACTACAAAACTGGTAAGAAGCCAGGCGTAGAAGTACTATGGGGGAGGATAGATATTGCTGAAGCCTAATACCTTGATCTTGAATACCAAACCAATGAAAAAAGCTAGTCATGTCTATAATGCACGTAGAGAAGAAGGTTGAAACAGGAGGGACAGTGGACTAACTCCTTGTTCGGCAAAAGGCTTGATTTCAAGGGAACTAAGAAGAGAGTGGTAAGCAGGATAGCACATCTTTCTCCAGATTTTATGTGACCAATCCGGTACATGAACACATGCAGAAAATAGTACACAAACCAACCAACTATGTGTTGTACACATACACACACACACACTTGTACAAGAATTTAGAGATGGTGTATAGATGAGACTGCTAAACATCTGTGAAAAAATAAAAGCTTATTTTAATAAATTGATGATTTTGTTTATGCCTTAAAGGCTGCTAATGTAGCTTGAAATGAGACGCTATATCATGAAACAAAGATAAATGTTTGTTTTAAAAATAAATCAACAATTCTTTGTCAAAAATCTGGTGTTTATAGCTGCATGGATTTATGGCTGAGTCTTTGATTTGATTGTATTTATCCAGTTGTCTGTTTTTATGCCAATAGCAAACTGTTATTATTATTATAGCTCTATAGTAGAGCTGGAAGTCAGGGATGGTGAGACCTCCAGAAGTTGCTTTAATGTAAAGGATTGTTTTCACAATCCTGGGTTTTTCTTTTTCCATATGCATTTCAGTATTATTCTTTCGAGGTCTGTAAAGAATTGAGTTTTGGTTTTGATGGGATTGCGTTAAATCTGAAGGTTGCTTTAAATAAGATTGACATTTTTCCTATGTTAATTCTATCATTCCATGAGCATGGAAGAACTTTCCATTTTCTTATATCTCCCCAGTTTTCTTCCACAAGGACGTAAATATCTTTAGGCCATTTTTCTCTGTGTAGCTTTGGTGCCTCTCCTGGAACGAGCTCTTATAGACCAGGCTGGCGTCCAACTCACAAGAGTTCCACCTATTTCTGCTTCCCAATTGACCCGAGTAAATATGAGCACCTCTGCCGCCTGGCTCAAAGACTCAAAATTCTTGTCATTCATCTTTTCCACTGTTTCAATGAGACTTAAGCCAAGATATTTTATATTATTTGTGGCTATTGTAAAGGGGACTGCTTCTCTGATTTCTTTCTCAGCCCATTTATCATTAATATATAGGAGGACTACTGATTTTTTTAAAGTTAACTGCATCTAGCCACATTATGGAAGATGTTTATCAACTGCAGGGGTTCCCTGGTAGAGTTTTGGGGAACACTTATGTAGACTATCATCATATGCAAATACTGAAAATTTGACTTCTTCCTTTCCAACTTGCATTTCCTTGGTCTCCGTTTCTTCCCTTATTGCTCTAACAAGAACCTCGGGTATTATATTGAGTTGGTATGGCTAGAGTGGACAGTCTTGTCTTGTCCTTGATTTTAGTGGAAATGCTTTGAGTTCTTTCCACTTAGTTTGATATTGGCTGTCAGCTTGCTTTATATTGCCTTTAATATGTTTATGTATATTCCACATATCCAGGTTACCTAGAGATCATTTATCATGAAGGGTGGTATCTGGGGAAAAAATCTATAAAAAATGTTGGTGGCATAATTGGATGGCAGCATGTAAAAAAATACAAATAGATCCGTGTCTATAGCCCTGGATAAAACTCAAGTCCAAGTGGAACAAATACCTTAACATAAATCCAGATACACTGAAACTTATAGAAGAAAAGTTGAAGTAGCCTTGAAAGCATTGGCACAGGAGACCACTCCCTGAATATAACACCCGTATCACAGACTCTGAGAGCAACCATAAATAAATGGGACCTCCTGAAACAGAAAAAAAAAGACCTGTAAGGCAAATAACAGGTCAATAGAACGAAGTGGCAGCTTACAAAATGGGAAACTAACATCAGGCAGAGGGTTAATCTCAAAAGTATATAAAGAACTCAGAAACTAGGAATCAAAATATCAGAAAGTGGCACCACTCTTGGGAATATACCCAAGAGAGGCCTTATCATACAACAAAAGTATATGCTCTACTATGTTCATAGCAGCATTGTTTGTAATAGCCAGAACCTGGAAACAACCTACATGCCCTTCAAATGAAGAATGGATGAAGAAAGTATGGAATATATACATATT
>NW_026067914.1:9934758-9957454 GCF_014885135.2 Alexandromys fortis | reverse complement strand
GGAAATGGGAGGCGGCGGTGGGGAAGAGACAGAAATCTTTAATTAATTAATAAAGAAATAAATAAATTAAAAGAATCAGAAAGTACCATTAAAAATGGGGTACATATTTAAACAGAGTATTTCAACAGAAAAAAAAAATCTCAAATGACCAAGATACACTTAAAGATTGTTCAGCATCCTTAGCTATCAAGGAAATGTAAATCAAAACAGCTCTGAGATACCATCTAATACCATTCAAAATGGCTAAGAACAAAACCGCTAATGACAGTCTATCTTGGAGAGAATGTGGGGTAATGAGAACACTCATCCAGTGCTGGTGGGAATGCAAACTTGTACAGCAACTTTGGCAATAAGAATGGCAATTTCTCAGAAATTTGGGAATCAAACTACATCAAGACCCAGTTATAGCCCTCTTAGGTATATACTCATAGGATGTTTAATTATACCACAAGGACACTTTCTCAAATATGTTCATATCATCATTATTCATAATTTCCATAACCGGGAAACAATCTAGACTCCTCTCAACTAGAGAATGGGTAAAGAAAATGTGGTGCATCTTGACAATGGAGAATTCTTCAGTGGGAAAAAACAATGGCATCATGAAATTTGCAGCCAAATGGGTGGAAAATATCATCCTGGGTGAGGTAACCCAGACACAGAAAACAAACACGGGCTGCACTCACTTATAAGTGGATATTAGATTTAAAGCAAAGGGTAACCACGCTACAATCTCAGATTCAGAGAAGCTAGCTAAAAAAGAGGACCCTAAAAGGGACAAGAGAAAGAAAGAGAAAACAGATGAGACGATCTTGGTAAACTAGATAGGGCTGGCGGGTAGAGGAGTGGATGAGGAATGGATGTATGGAGGATCAGGATGACTGAGTTGGGGTGGATGCAGGTGGATGCAATAAAGGAGATACTTGGTAGAGTAGAATTTTCTGTGGTTAGGAGAATCCTGGTACCAAGGAAACTCCCCAAAACCTATAAGGGTGACCTCAGCTTAGAATGCTAGAGAGTGCCTAAACTGGCCTTCCTTTCTAATCAGATTGGTCATTACCATAACTATCTCTGCAGAGTCTTCATCCAGATATTGATGGAAGCAGATGCAGAGATACACAGGCAAGCACTGGGCCAAGCTCTGGTAGTCCAGATGAAGAGAGGGAAGAGAGATTATATGAGCAAGGAGGTCAAGATAATGAGCCAGCAACCCAAAGAGACAGCTGATTAGAGCTTGCAGGAGCTCAAGGACTCTGGACTTGCATCTAAGGAGTGGGCTTGGCATCCACCAGCCCTTCTGCATGTGGATGACAGTTGTGCAACTTAGTCCTTTATGGGGCCCCTAACTGTGGAAACAGGACCTGTCCATGACACAAGAGCTGGCTATTTGGAACCTGTTCCCTGAGGTGGATGCCTTGCCGAACCTTGATGCAAGGGAGAGGAAGTTGTTCCTGCCTCAACTTGATGTGCTGTACTTTATTGATTTCCATGGGAAGATTTTCCCCTTCTAAATGGTGATGGAGGAGGAGTGAATGAGGGTGGGGGGAGAAAATAGGGTAAGAGAAACTGTGATTGGTATGTTAAATAAATAATAAATAAATAAAGGAAAGGTTGATAATATCTTTCCTGATATTTAATCTATTTGTGTCTACTTACTGTACTGCAGGATGTTTTTCCTTATAATATACCATATATTAATATTATTCATACTTTAAGCAGAGAAAACATATATTTCTATAATATTGGTATCTGCCCAACTCATTTTCTAAAATATCCATATGACTCATAATTTCATGGTAAAATGTTATAGTACTTTTCATATTCTCTACAAACACAGAGTTGTTGAAAGAATGAACTAGTTTGTGCAGGCTAAGTCAACAATAGCAACTTTAAATCTATTCACGTGGAAATTTCTAGAATGAGCCCTTTACAACACAGGGATCAGGGCAGCGGATTCATGAACTATACTTTACTGATTAACAGAAGTTGTCTTTTAAGGTTTCAGGTAATTTGTTCCTTTTCAAATTGGTTTAAAGTAAATCAAAGAACCAAGGAATAACCCCATTAATTACTTATGCTTAGAAAGTAAAAGAGAAAATGAAAGAGCATTTAAATTCTCTTCTCCTAGTCAAGATGCCCTTTGATCTCCACTTTATTGATGCATTCCATGTTTCTTTTTACCAAGAAGGAACTGATTAGGTGTTCTGCTTTCATGTAATCAAAATAAAGTGTGAGAGGAATCACAATTTTTAGTTCAAAACTGATAAGTTTCACTCCCTTGACTTAAGTTGAGCAAAATTTAGTATAATGCTAATGCAACAGATAAATATGCCTGAATTTATCACACACACACACACACACACACACACACACATATCCTTCTAGCTATTCTGGAGGTACAGAGGCTGGGAGGAAAAGGAAAAAAATATTTTGAAAATCCTCAAAATATCTGAAATTCTCAAAATAGTGGCTCATGTAGTAGGAATGCTTAAAGATAATCTGTAAAATGTTTTGCAAAGATAATCAAAGCCAGATAGATAACATAGACAGAAAAACTAGCTGTTCTCTATATTGGTATTTTGAGGTGACAATCTTACCCCTAAGTATGCAACCCAAGACATCTATGTATACATATTAGAGATACTTGAAAATCCTTTTAAAAAAGGGGGAGGGGCTAAATGTTCTATAATAGTCTAGTATAGGCACGATTGAAGTTTAACCTACTGAAGAAGCATAACATGGTGGTTGTAAACATGAACTCACAGATGCCATAAGTGCCTTCCCAAAGCCTGCAGAGTATTAGATCCTTCAGTATAATATCAAGGAGGAATAGGGCGCATAGGACCAGCTTTGTTCAGCAGGAGTTATTGACAGTTGATAGCTGCAGAAGGACTGGGAGACATTTCTGCTATGCTGTAGTCACTGGTGAGTTACTCAGAGAATAGCTTGGCACATGTGGCTAAAACAAGTGAACCACAAAGCAAAAGCAATGATGAATCAAGAAGACCTGGATGTGGAATGGAGGTGGTAGGAGAGTGGGCTTAGTAAAGATGGAGAAATTGTGTGTTTAGAATACATCACACTCCTGCATGGAATTGAGAGCATAATACAATTATAAAATTTTTGCTTTGATATCCTCCTAATCTCTTTATGTACCCCTCACTCTCCTTAAAATTCATGATGCATTTTTCTTTGCTTGTTTTGTGTGGGTGGGTGGGTTCCTAAATACATATATGCAGGCTTCTCTGTAAGTATTAATTCTATGTATATGTTGTAAAGTTTGACCATTTGGTACTGGCTAGGGCAACTTTGTGCAGCGTGCACTGAGATGGAAAGTGTTATTGTAATGATACCAGCAAGCACCGGCTTCTTATTAATGGCTCTGTTATGTTCTTTGCTGTGATGGACTCAGTCACAAACAAGAAAGAATGGAAAAAGGAAATTGTTATAGACATTGGGACCTATGGCTGGAGAACAACATTGCTGAAGGGAGGGAGAGTTCAGTACATTACACAAAGCCATTTGGAGCTACTCTTTAATGATTCATGGCTAACTAGAGCTAACATTACCACAAGAAACCATATTTAACTGTGAATGCTGGCAATGGAAGTGATGAACTGACAGGAATGAAAATTTTCTCTACTATTCTAATGTCAGGTAGAACACAGACACTGTGCATCTAACCTCTTAAACAATCCTCAAACTTTAAAAAATGACAAATTGTCCATCAAATTACAGCAGCTTGAACCAGCTGTAGAAAAGAAAATAGACATCTATATTTCATCCGCTCCTTACAATTTTGAAACTTATAGTTTTTCTTGAACAACATTGTTTTTGTTGTTGTGGTGGTTTAAGAATCTCCAGTGTTGTAGATCTCAGAGAGCATCAGGTGAAGAAACAAAAGTCGAGAATGCACAATGAAGATTTTGCTTCATTTTTTCTCTCTGCCGTTAATATGGCCAAACTTAAGCAGTACCCAACACCTTTTCTGTTATCCTGTTTTAAATGCTCTGGCAGTCAATATATTAAGTCCAAGAACAACAAATTCTCCCCAGAAAATTAAAAATCACTTTGCAATGGTCATTTTTGTCACAAGAAGGACCGCAATGAATCACAGGCCATTGCCATCCCACTGTAAAGAACTAAACATAGTAATTGGGCAAAATTAGTTCCATTGAGATTCATGACTTCCCTTTGCTTGAAAGGCATAGCATAAACTATGATTTCTGTCAGCAGTAAAAATTTTTAAACTGCTGCACTAAAATCATCAGATTATTAATTCTATTTACGTCTTTAGTTGCTGCTATTTTGTCAAATCACTGACAATAGTAGTATTGCCAGAAATAAATGTGTTAGTGAGGATTTATTTGCTTATAGATTCAGAGGCAAACAGTCAGACAGCTGCATTTTTCACTTTCCCAAACTTCAGCCCATGTTTTGCAATGTGAATTGCAAATATAGCATTCTGAATACTTACCCAAAATGATCCTTTCCAATTAATAACATAATCAAAGCAATATAACATTCAGAGGTCTGAACATTTTGTGTTAATAGGAATAAAATTTTAAAAGGCACGAAACAATGATTTCAATACAGATAAAATACAATGTTCTTGACCGAAATATAAACTCTTCAAGGATAAAAACCCATTCTTCTTTTTACAACTTAGTCTCAAGATATATTTCTGACAATCAGGTAGGGAAAAGAAGCCTTGAAAAAAGTATTACTCAGGCAAAAATAATACAGATTTTATTAATTTTATATATACTTATTTTAATATACTTACTAAATAAATGAAAAATTGTAAAAAGTTAATTTTATTTATATACTGGCATGAGAATCCTATAAAACTAGGTTTGATTAAACATTTTCTTCATAATACATTTATAATGACAAGATTCATAATTATATTTTTGATGTAAACAAAGTGACGAAGTTCTATTTAGGGGTGCATTTCTCTTCAATTTGAAATTATGTCATACAACAAAGTACAATATCCTGGTTTTAGAATTTGATTCTGATATTAAAATGAACTTAAATGCTGTAACGTACTACATGTACAAAGAAAATGCTTCAAAAACCTTTTGATACATTCTGCAATATTGTGCAGATTGGAGAAGTCTACTGAGATTTATTTGCAGTAAGAACGTCTGTTAGGTATGAAGTGTGAAGTGTATATGTGTGAGAGTGAACGTGTATGCTTGTGTGTGTTTGTGTGAACTTCTCTGTCTTAAAACATTAAATTGGGAAATACATTAAAGACAGGAAAACTTAAATAAATGAAGTTATTATTGGCATCTCCATAATTCTCTCTTGATCATTTTAAATGTGTAGTATTTTTTCAGTCATTTTCCATTTGATATTTGAGGAGACTAAGTAAAAGGCATATACTTTCTAGATGTTTGATGGATCAAAAGGTACTGGTAGATTTGAAGTCCACTGTAAGTGGACCTGTCCTTCTTAAACATCTTTGAATACCACATCCTTTGCCAGGAACTATAAAATAGAAACATTGCCTTTTTGATTGTTTAAGATTTAAATCATAATATTTTAAAATTGAGATACCAGATTCTTCTTTTTACACAAGAGAAACTTTTGTCTTTTGGATCAGAATAATGGAGTCTGAATTTGACCCTTGGTCTTAGGTAGAGGCATGGCATTCTGGTACCGTTCAGAGATGGAATATTACCTACTATTTTCCCTTTTCTTCAGACTTAATATATTAATTCTGTCAATCACCTGGCCAGAAATTACCTCTCTTAAAATCTGACTTACTGAAGAGTACTACTCAGTAAAAAACAGTGACATCTTGAATTTTGCATGCAAGTGGATGGAAGTAGAAAACACTATCCTGAGTTAAATAACCAAGACCCAAATATTATTACGATTGTATATACTCACTCATTAGTGGATTCTAACCATAAACAAAGGACATAGGGCCTATAGTTCATGATCCTAGAGAAGCTAAGTAATAAGATGAACCCTAAGAAAAACATATATAGATCCTCCTGGAAATTAGAAGCAGACAAGATTGCCAGGCAAATGTTGGGAGAATGAGGGAGAAGGAGAGAGAGAGGGGGGAGAAGCAGAGTGTTGGGGAGAGCTTGGGGAAGTGGGATGGTTGAGATGGAGGAAGGATGGATATGGGAGCAGGGAAGAAGATATCTTAATTAAGGAAGGCATTGTGGTGTTGGCAAGAGGCTTGACTCTAGATGGGTTCCCAGGTGTCCACAGGGATGTCCCCAGCTAGGACCCTGGGCAGTGGAGGAGAGGGTGCCTAAACTGGCCTTGTCCCATAGTCAGGCTGATGACTATCTTGATTATCACCATAGAACCTTCGTCTGGCGACAGATGGACATAGAGACCCATATAGGAGCACTGGAATGAGCTCCCAAGGTCCAGTTGAAGAGCAGAAGAAGGGAGAAGATGACCAAAGAAGTCAGGACCACAAGGGGTTGGTCTACCCACTGAGATAGTGTGCCTGAGCTAATCGGAGCTCACCAAATCCAGCTGGACTGGGACTGAATGAGCATGGGATCCAGCTGGATTCTCTGAATGTGTCTCACAGTTGAGGCAGACTGAGAAGCCAATGATAATGGCACTGGGATTTGTCTCTACTGCAGGTACTGGCTTTTTGTGATCCTATTCTATTTGGATGCACACCTTCCGAAGCCTCGATGGAGTGGGGAGGGCCCTGGACTTCCCCCAAGGCAGTGTACCTGCCCTCTCTTAGGACTGGAGGGGGAAGGGGGAAGAGTGAGTAGGGGAGCGGGAGGGAAGTGGGAGGAGGGGAGGAAGTGGAAATTTTGAGTGGTATTATTTATAAAGTAATAAAAAAAATTACTAGAAAAAAAATAAAACAAAAAATCAAACTTTTCTCATTTTACATAGTAATTCCAGTTCCCTCTTTCTCCCCTCTACCCGCTTCCCTCACCTTCCACACACACCCTCATCCACTCCTCATAGAGGGCAAGGCTTCCCATGGGTAGCCAAGAAAGTTTAGCACATCCTTTTGTTGCAAGACAAAAGGCCCTCCCTGCTATATCTAGGCTAAGAAGGAGACCAAAGAGAATGGGCTCCAAAAAGCCCAAACACTAGGGATATATCCTGGTTCCACTGCCAATGGCCTCACAGATTGCTTAAGACACACAGCTGTCACCCACATTGAGAAGGCTTAATTTGGGCTTCTACAGGTTTCCCCACTATCGGTCTGGGGTATCTACTCCCTTTGGAATGGTTGCTTGCTGGCTTCACTTGCAATGTTCTAGTTTTCTTAGTCTTAACGCCATAATAGAAAAGCTACTCTCCCTCTTCTTTAGATGTTGTTCAAAATCCTAAGCATGCTTGATCTCAGGCGCACTCAGGACATTTCTTTGTTTCTCTAAAGGCATCACCGTTTTTGTCACCCATGCAGTTGCTTGCTGACCTCCAGATAAACTCACTTGGCCTCTTCTATTCTTTCTAAAAGGCCACAAAGTTTTATCTTCCTCTTCGCCATCTCCCTTCTCATGAGGTTTGCTGAGGTTGACAGATTTCCTGCTCTGTTTTTATTTATTTTTCATTTGCTTATTTCTCAAATTCTGCTACAATGGAACAAAACAGATTTCATATAAATCTGTATTAAGTAATATGAATAAAACATTCAACGATAACAAGAAACAAGAACAACAACAAAAAGAAATAATCATGGTTTCCCAGTTATCACCAGGGAACCAGTATTATTTAATTGAAGGCTTATTTAATTGAAGGAATCAAATAAACCATTCTACGCCAATGAAACAAAAGCAGAAAGTGCAGGATGGGTTAGAGGGAAAAAAAATCCAGTATTCTGGAGAAAAAAACAAGATTTTTTTCTTCTTTTTTTTTTTAAATTGAGCTCAACACCATAAATAAGGAAGCTTGTATTCTATGTTTATCTGAGCAGGAGAGATAGGTACTCAAGACGGTGTCTTAATATCAAAGAATCTGGCTCTCTGTTCAGAAAATATGGCATGACCAAAACTTCAAAAGTTCCATGTATCTTGATAGAAAAATAAACCCTATAGAATTTCTGTTTCTTTGGAAGCACTATGGGAGTATTTTTAAAATTCTGATTTTATTTTTGATAAATAGAGTAAACTCCATACCAACTATCATGGCAAGAACGTATCTTGTAGCCAAGTCTAAATATGTCTACTAGGCATCATATTTGGATTTTTAAATCTGCATTTGAATCTATAGTTATTTACACTTTCACGTTATTTCTTCTGTCCTGAAGCTCCCTAATGCCTATGTAACTGTAAATTATTTTTGATCATTGTATTTTTATTTAAAAACTTCTTTTTAAAATAAAAAGTTGTATGCTTCCTTCAAGTTACAATGACAGACAAGAGTTCTGAGGTTGACAGATTTCCTGCTCTGTTTTTATTTATTTTTCGTTTGCTTATTTCTCAAATTCTGCTACAATGGAAAAAACAGATTTCATATAAATCTGTATTAAATAATACAAATAAAACATTCAAAATGAGTTCATGGAAAGGTAAATATATGCGTTATAGATTCTAACGAAGATGTCTCCATTCTCAAGCCAAAATCCCAAAGCTACAAGATTTTTAAATGATACTGGAAACAAAGAAAGTTTCCAATGACTTAGTGTAAAACCAGAAAGAAAATTTCTACATAGAAAAACAAAAGTCAAGCTGCACCTATGTATATATAGGTAATAGTAATGGATGCAGGGTGATTAAACAAAGATATGTCCATGAAATTGTAAGAAACATGGATGTTGAGCCAGACAGATAGAGGAGATGATTAGGATGTAGATATGAACAAAATAGTTTCTCTATATATTTTTTCTTAAAGAATAAATAACATTTTATTTAAAGAAAAAATATACATATGATCAACAGACAATTTTAGAAATTTAGCAGTATATTAAAAATAAAAATCAGGCATGTTTACTAATTGAAAAGATAAGAAGTGGAAAATGTAGATATGGACTCAGAGTCATGCATATTATTTAGAATTCTTAACCATGAAAATAAGTGGATTATTCAACTCTAAAAGTAGCTGGAGTTCTTTTTCTTTTTCTTTTTAGGAAAGTTTCACTCACTTAAATTACACTTTGAAATATGTGTTTTAGGTTTTAAAGGAAGCAAATCCTGTGATATCTTTCCATATTTAACTAGAATATTTCAATCATGAGCTGTAATATCAAGTACTACTAGATTATTATCATATTCATGAAACTAAAAATGGGGGAAGAAATATATTCTCCTCCTGCAAATCATTTCAGGTCTTTTCCTTTTCTTCTTGCGTGTACTTTTGTCCCCTTTTTACAGGTGGCTGTGAGTTAATATGGCCCCATACCACCTGCAGGGGGAGCAATGATCATTGCAGGCTGGAAGTTTAGTGACCTAGTCTATAAGGAAGAGGCAGTGGGAGAGCTATGAACTGTGAGCCTGGGAGAGAATCTCCTCCTAGTTCGATGAATTAAGAATCAGAGACATAGTTTTCTCCCTTAATTTTACATCATTTCTTATGAAGAATCCATTTCAAAATATAAAAAAATCAAAGAGGAGCAATTCAGTTTTATCATTACTGCAAAAAACACAGCTTGTGAAACAGTTTTGTTTTCAATTACAATATTTTACAACTATTAGTTTACACTATTTTTCATAGATCACAAAATAAAAGAGGAGTGGATCCTAGATTATATGTGCATGTTTGAATACTCACACATGTATATGTGTGTTCATACATGTACATTTTTATTGTAACATACAAATGTGCATTCAACATTCTGCATTTATTTTATTGGGATTTAATAATTGGTAATAATTAATGTATTTTTCTGAAGTGAAATCCCATTTGATTGAAAATAATATAAAAGGACTAATTAAAAGTCACTCCCATAGCAATTATTTCAAATATCACTTCTTTCCTTTTTGTTTCCCTCTGTACGTGTTAGACCTCAAACACTTGAAAAGATACAGGAGACAGCTCCCTCTCCTCCCCAAAGAAGCTGGATGTGTTGTCAGCAGAAATAAATGTGATTTGTTTGTCGCTACATGAAAAATCGTTTGGATAGACATCCCATTCTCATTTGCAGATGACAAACTATTTTCACTCCTTGTCCATTATCACATTTGGATTAAACAACTTTGCCTCTGAATGCATGCACAACCACCTGGCTTGCTTTTCACCTTAAACTGTGAATGGAGTGAAACAGCCAGCCATTGAAGTGAACTAGAAACGTCTTTTCTGTCTGTTTTTTCCTCTTGGGAATAGTCATCTGCATTTTGGATACTGTATCCCTCTGTTTAAGTCCTGCTAGGAAAAATCTTCTCTCTTTCAGTTGCTTTTGATATTGCTTTCTTATTTCCCAATTGTCCTGATTCTCTGACAGTTGGATAGTCATGCACATACTATGAACACTGCTGTGGGACAATGGTCTTTTATCCTGTCACTTGTATTATTTTTAATAAAATGCTTATTGGCCAATAGTCAGGCAGGAAGTATAGACGGTATGACGAGACAAGAAACAGAGGTGGGGCAATAAGAACAGGAGAATTCTGAGAAGAGGAAAGAACAGTCTGCAGTCATCACCCAGACAGAGAAAAAGCAAGATGAGAATGACTCCCTGATAAAAGGTACCAAGCCATGTGGCTAACACATAAAAGACTAATGGGCTAATATAAGATATAAGAAAGAGTTAATAAGAAGCCTGATCTAGAGGCCGGGCGGTCGAGCCGCACGCCTTTAATCCCAGCACTCGGGAGGCAGAGGCAGGCGGATCTGGGAATTCAAGGCCAGCCTGGTCTACAAGAGCTAGTTCCTGGATGGGCACCAAAAAAAAGCCTGAGCTAATAGTCCAATCAGTTTGTGATTAATGTAGAGACCTCTGTATGTTTCTTTGGGACTGAATGACTGTGGGACCTGGCAGACATAAACCTTGGTCAACAGGACACTATTTAAAGTAGATTATTTTGTAAGGAAAGTCATCTTTAGAACAAAATGTTCTAGCTTTTCTAAGCTTTTTAATTTCATACTATAAAGTTACATTAACTAATACTCATTAATAAATACTTTTTTGTTATGATTTTATATTTTGCCTTTAGAAACACACTGGGTAGAAGCATATTATCCATTGATAAGATCAAGTGTGGGTTTGAAAAAAAGCAAAATCTTCAACAGTTTATCTGACTAAATTATTTAAGGATTAAGAAAACAAGAACATCAATTATCCACACATTTTCAAGTGTTATTATTGGTTTATTATTTGTATATATATTATTTATTTAAATGTATAGTATTTTTATGGTGTCTCCTCAAAATTTTTCTTTTTGCTTTGTATTTTTAAGAAAGTTTTCTTATCATAGATGTCTGATTATGTCAGAGATACTTTTATATATTTAATATTGGGAAAGGGGACCATTGAAAATAATAATTCTTCCTAAGACAAATCTTCTCATTTTTAAGACTACATCAAAAATTGTTTTCACCTCCAGATCTTGTTTTTGTGGTTCATTATTATTATTATTATTATTATTATTATTATTATTATTATTACAAATTTTCACCTCATCCTCTCTTCCTATTTCCCTCCTCTTACCCCACTTCCCTCCCTCTCCAGTCCAAAGAGCAGTCATGGTTCCCTGCCCTGTGGGAAGTCCAAGGTCCTCCCCTCTCCATCCAGGTCTAGTTAGGTGAGCATCCAAACAGACTAGGTTCCCACAAAGCCAGTACATGAAGTAGAATCAAAACCCAGTGACATTATCCTTGGCTTCTCAGTCAGCCCTCCTTGTCAGCCACGTTCAGAGAGTCTGGTTTGATCACACGTTCCATCAGTCCCAGTCCAGTTGACCTTGGTGAGTTTCCATTAGATCAGTCCCACGGTGTCAGTGGGTGGGCAAACCCATCGCGGTCCTGACTTCCTTGCTCATGTTCTCTTTCCTTCTGCTCCTCATTTGGACCTTGGGAGCTCAGTCCAGTGCTCAACTGTGGGTCTCTGTCTCTATCTCCATCCATGGCCAGATGAAGCTTCTATGGTGATATGCAAGATATTCATCAGTTTGACTATAAGATAGTGTCAGTTCAGTCTCCCTCTCCTCAGCTGCTCAAGGAACTAGCTAGGGACATCTTGGACACCTGGGAACCCCTCTAGAGTCAAGTCTCTTGCCAACCCTAAAATGGCACCCTTAATTAAGATATATACTTTCCTGCTCCCATATCCACTCTTCCTCCATCCCAACCGTCCCATTCCCCTAAGCTCTCCCCATCCTCCCCTTCTCACTTCTCTCTCCCCATTTCCCCTTACTCCCATTCCACCCCCACCTCCAAGTTCTCAATTTTTGCCTGGAAATCTTGTCTACTTCTAGTATCCAGGAGGATAACTACATGTTTTTCTTTGGGTTCACCTTCTTACTTAGCTTCTCTAGGATCATGAATTATAGGCTCAATGTCCTTTACTTATTGCTAGAATCCACTAATGAGTGAGTACATACCATTTTCCTCTTTTTTGGGTCTGGGTTACCTCACTCAGGATAATGTTTTCTATTTCCATCCATTTGCATGCAAAATTCAAGATGTCATTTTTTCCCCCGCTGAGTAGTACTCTAATGCATACATATCCCACACTTTCTTTATCCATTCTTCCATTGAGGGCCATCTAGGTTTTTTCCAGGTTCTGGCTATTACAAATAATGCTACTATGAACATAGTTGAACAAATGCTTTTGCAGTATGATAGGGAATCTCTTGGGTATATTCCTAGGAGTGGTATTGCTGGATACTGGGATAGGTGAATCCCGAATTTCCTGAGAAGCCACCACACTGATTTCCAAAGTGGTAAAACAAGTTTGCATTCCCACCAGCAATGGATGAGTGGTCTCCTTACTCCTTATACTCTCCAGCAAAGGCTATCATTGGTGTTTTTGATTTTATCCATTCTGACAGGTGTAAGATGGTATCTCAAAGTCGTTTTGATTTGCATTTCCCTGATCGTTAAGGAGGTTGAGCATTACCTTAAGTGTCTTTTGGCCATTTGAACTTCTGTTGAGAATTTTCTGTTCAGTTCAGTATCCCATTTTTTTAATTGGGTTAATTAGCATTTTAAAGTAGAGTTTCTTGAGTTCTTTATATATTTTGGAGATCTTATAGCATGTCAAATTCATTATGAATGAAAATACAGTGAGCCTAAATGTTATCTTCTGACTAACCTAGACGCATTGCTCTTAAGTGTAATTTATGCCAGTTTAGAATGATTATCCACAGGAAAAATTAACCAATATCTGCGTCAGTATTAGAATTTAGTCTTTTAATAGGATCGATTATGCTAGCTTATATTTCCTAAATAAACATGAAACAGCTCTAACTCAGAAAACTTACTTTGGGGACAATAACATGCATAAATTTGGTGTTTTCAAACTGGGCCTCACCTGGCATAGTATTAGAAGTTCTGCTCCTTCTAATCATGCTGAGGTAGGATACAGTGAAGTGGGGATTAAAAAATAACCACGAGGACTTTATTAAGCTGAGATTCATAAGCTTAAACCAATTAGTTCTAGTTTATCAGGAAATTAAACTGGCTCTGTGGAGAATGCTCTAGGCTCATATACAGAAAGATCAAGTGACTTATTAAAGATTTCAGGCATAGTTAGCTCACCAATTATTTAAGAATTTATTTATTTTCCTGAAGATTTTTCATTATTATTATTGTTATTATTATTACCTTAATTCATTACTATTATTATCATAATATACATTTTATAGTAGTAAACTTTGTTCCTGTTATTAACTAAGGTAAATCAACAGAACAATGACACATAGAGATAAATTGCTTTGATTAGAAAATGTGAAAATTAATGATACATCAGGATTTCCTTGCCTAGCAGATATTAGAGCTTTTTAAATTTGCATTGTAAGTCAATCTATCATCATATGTTTTATATAGAATATTTAATCAATGAATAAAAACAAATAAAAAAGTTAAATATTTGTTGATGTTTTTCTTAGCAATCAATTCTTGCAAAATGTAGGACCAATGCACACATGAAATCACAGAGACTTTGCCAGGGTGACCAGAGCATAAAATGAAAGCCTGACAGGGTCCTGGCATTTCTGATAAGTGGACACAAGATTCTATGCATCATTAAGAAGTGATCCTCAACTGATAACCACTCACAAATGAAAGTGTCTCTTCCCACCTCATGTTTCTCTCTCTGCCCAACCTTATCTCTTCTTGTCTCTACCTTCCTAGTAATGGGTTAAAGACCTATGACTCCCAAGTACTGGGATTAAAGGTATGAGCCATCACTGTCTTGCTCTGTTTCTCTTTTAAACTGGATCTATTTCTTGTAGCCCATGATGGCCTTGAACAGAGATTCATCTGTCTCTGCTTCCAAAGATCTGGGATTAAAGGTGTGTGACACCACTGCCTAATCTCTATGCCTAAATAGTAGTTTAGCTCTGCTCTTTGATCTTCAGGCAAGTTTTATTTGTTAGATCACAAACAAGATATCACCAAACTATTCTGATTTGTTTATTATATTTCATTATTTTATTGTTGATATTTTAGATGCCGTTTGTGTTCCAATAAGAGAAAGAAGTGGTGTGGATTTGAGAAGAGGGTAGCATGTGGAAGGAGTTGGGAGAGTGAAAATGGTAATAAGAAATAGTATGTATAAAACATTTACTATCAATAAAAAAGATAAATTTATTTTAAAAGTGTTTTATGTAAATTCTCATAGATATTCCTTTCAAAGTCTGTAAACTATTATGTTGGAATTTTGTTGGAAATGACTTTGCATTTTTAGATTCCTTTTGGAAGGATGGACATTTTTATGCAGATAGAATCTAAACTGAAGATATCCTTCAGGGATATGGCCCACTACCTTTGAATTCAGGGAGCACCACAAAAGAGGGAGCAGCAACAGGAATCTAACAGGATGAAGGGCACCAAGGGAACATGGCCTACTGAATCAACTTGGTATGGGCAAATGGGCTTAGAGAGACAGAAGTCACAAGCACAGGGCCTTAACGGGTCTGTAGCAGTTTTTCTGTGTATGTGTTGTGGCTGTGGTGTTTTCGTGGGAATCCAAAAAGTAGCCACAGATGTTTCTCTGAAACTTTTGCCTGTACCTGAAACTCCTTTCCTCTTTTCTTGCCCAATTATGCTTTGAGGGATTTTCCCTTGTCTTACTGTATTATGTTTTGTCATGTTTGTTTGCTGTCTCTTTTGAGTGTGGTGTTTCTAGAGGGGAGACAGAGTCGAAGTGAATCTGGGGAAGAAGAGAGTGGGGTTGCTGAAAGGAGAGGCGGGAGGTGACACTATTATGGGGATAAATTGTATGAGACAAGAATCTATTTTTGATAAAATAGTTACATTTTTATATTCTGACATCACCATGAGTTACTAGGGAATATGTAAGGGATGAAAATAGTTAATATTATAGATTTCTTTCTTAAAGTTGACAAGGGGTAGATTGTCCAGGTTAGATTTCTGTTAATTTCATATAAATCAAAATAAACCTAGGAATAATGTTTTTATATAATTAGTTGCCAAGATCACGTTGGCTTGTGACCATGTCTGTGAAGCTGACTTTTAGATTATTAAATGGGGTATGAGAGCTCAGTCCACTGTGAATGTAGTCATCAGTATACCGGTAGCCTGGACTATATTATTTTCTGAATTAAGTAGGTATCTCTGAGGCAGTGCTTCTCATTCTGTCTCCAATTTTATTTCCAAATGATACTGGACAAATGCTTTACTAATTTCATGTTGTGGAGAAAAGGAAATTCTTGTTCCAATAACTGTTGACTGGCTAACTTAATCACCATATATTTGTTACCATATTTACATTTCTAATTATTTTAATAGCTTCTTGCAAGCATTGAGTATATTTGTAATGACTCTTGCTGTATAATACGATGCCCATAGATTTACTTAATTACTTCAAATTTAGCACTTTATTTTGCTTAAACATATTCATTTTATCCTTTTACTCTTAAACTCTAGCCTACATTTACAGCAGGCCTACTTTAATAAACTGTAGAAATAATATTAATATCTTAACTCTTAACATTTTCAGGACATATGGTCTATTTTGGACTCAACTCAAAGTGCATCGCTAGATTTGTCACCTCAACTCTGTGCAGGGAAATAAATTATAGGTAGTGGTAACAGATGAATGACTTGACAAAGCATTTCGAAGATGTATTTGGCAAGGAAGCATAAACTTTTCATTGATTTGATTACTACCATACTGAAAACTCATACTGCACGTAATTAATCTTAGTATATGTTGTTTTCTATGTGCTATAAAGTAAATGAAGTTTCAGTAATAATTATGAAAAAAAATCACTGTCAGGTGTAATCAGTCCTTTAATCTATATGCTAATTAATTCTTATGACTCTTATTAAACTTCAGATATTTATAAAGACAATTATACACTTTACAAAGCATTCTAGAATAATGTGTAAAATTCTATAGTAAACAACAAGAAATTATTTTTCATTTTAACAGCATGTTTAATGTATATTTTTCTACATTTCTATTTTTTCTTAGTATGTCTAAAACCTATTTCTGGGAAGATGACATTTTTATGAGAAATGTATAAAACTTTTCAACGAAGAAAAGGTAGAATAAAATCTAATAAATACCAAGGTCTAGATGCACTTCATGGCTAAGTTCCTTTGCCCTGCTCAACAGGAAGCCTCTGGTGTCACTCTGATGGAAACCTTCTGTCACCTCACCTATATTATTCATTTTCTCCTGGCTCTCAGCTGTAGATTATAGGGGAATTTGCTGGAAACTGAACCAGTGAAATATGCTTGGTTATGGTTGGCGCATTCGTTTTCTTCTCATCTCTTCTACAATTCATGAGATTCCTTTTGAATTTTGTAAAGCAGTTTGCACATCAGTTGGAAGTCAGCAAAAATTTAGCATTAATGAGCTCATTTCCACAAAAATCAACTTATTACTTTCAGTGTTATAAGATAGCAGTTTTGTATGCATTTTCTCTACACATATATATAGATATCTTCTTAGCAAGCAAAAATGCAAATAATGAGACCGGTATGATTGTCATGTTTTAAAAAGCAATTAATTCCAAGTAAGACAAATAATAATTCAATAACACAGTAATTTTAGCAAACTAGTTTGTATATTATATGAGAAGATAATTAATTTTATTATGTCGTAAAAAGGAATTTATGAATAACAGATAGCTTCAATAATTATGAAAATAATCAAATATTCAATATAACCATAAGCAAATATTAATGTCTTACACAAAATATCACATAATCATGTACATATTAAAGATATTTAGATAAACATTCATAAGTTTCTGATGGCAAATTTACCTATAAAATAATTATTATGTTAATTATCAATGTTAAAGAAATTGTAATTTATTTGTATGAAATGATAAAGTGGAATACCAATGAGAATTTCTTCCTAATCTTCTCTTATAAAGATGAAAAGTTTCTGATTTTCAATGATGTGGTTAAAAGAATGAATAATCATAGTGATACAGGATAAAGATGAGGAGAGAATGCTTGAGAGTCACATCTGGTATTGAACTATATGCATACTATTGGAAAAGTTTAAAATAGATGTTATATTTCTGAACAAACACTTTATCAGTGGAGTTACACAACTGACATATAAACACATCAAAACAAACATTGAGACATTGGAAAATAGAAATTAAATATTCATTGATATCCAAGCACACTAGTATAAATATGTAATCACAGCAGTTTGGAAGATGATGCAGGAGGATCATCAGTTTAGGACCAGCCATGTTTACCTAGAAATTCAAAAGAATATAAACTAACTACAATTCTTTTATATTGATGAATCATAAATTATAAAAACTCTGGCTTGATCGCTTTGTGGGACCCCTGGCAGTAGGACCAGGATTTTTCCCTGGTTTATGAACTGGCTTTATGGTGCCCATTCTCTGTGGCAGAATAATTTGCTCACTCTTGAAGTAGGGAACAGAGTTGGTCTTGCCTCAACTATATATGCCAGGCTTAGTTGGCTACACATGCGAGGTCTTATACCTTATTGAGGAGTGGATGGGGTAGGAGGAGGTAGAGGGGATAGCGGGAGGAAGGGAGGAAGGAGGAATTCTGATTTCTATGAAAATAAATTAAAAATTTAATTTAAAATAAATAAACAAATAAGTTTTGTTGAATTAAAAAAAATCATACAATCACTTCAAAGAAAACCTAGCAGTTATAGAGAATGAAAATGCAAAAAAAAATGCACATTTGTTTATCTACATGCAATTTACCATTGGATTTCTTGGTATTTACCCAACAGAAATTATGTGATATATTTAGGATCGTAAAAATGCTAATATGTTAATGAAGAGCGTTATACTGAAAATGGTCAAGCACGTTATAGCATTTAAGTGCTCATAAATATGTGATAAGTAAACAAACTCAGAAGCAATTTTTGTTCAATTGTTCTTTTGTTTTTTCTATTTGAATTTGTCATTTTGAAATAGGATCTGTCTGGACAGGCTAATTTGCTCCCAAACTATGAATTCTCCCACCTTATCTTGTCAAATGCCAGAAGTACAGATTTGAGTCACTTTACACAGTTTATAAATGATTAATGTACATTATAGTCAAGTTGAATCACAAAGTAGGTCAGATAACAGTGTCAGCTTTATGGCCTCTATATTTGGGGTGATTTTCTGGAAGGAGGTTTTAAGGCAGCAGAATCTATTAGGATTGCTTTGTCCTCTCCTGAAAAACAAACATACCAACCTACATGAGGCTTCTCAATAGTTGCCAAAAGAAAAAAAAATCTTACTCATGAGCTATTGCCCCAAATCAAAAGTAGATTCATTATTTAAGCTTCTCAGTAGGTTCATGATACCTTATTTAGATTCTTGGATTTTATTCACAGAAAGCCCCTTTAAGCTTTGTGCTTAAGGAAAAGGAAGAAAAAATGCATTTATAGAAAGACAGGTTAAATTAAGAAGAAAGACATCCTTCTTCAAGTTAACTAGTCACTATAAAGTCAGAACATAGCAGTGATATAAAGGCTTCAAACAGGGGCATGAATATAATGATACAGTTAATGCTGTAGGTGTTTGATTTAAAAAAAAATAACAAAGCCTTGTGTCAAGCAAGCATCAGTATAAGTTCTTGAATATAAAAAAATGCAAACAACTCAGAAGAATTATGCATTTCTTAATATCAGAAAAGACCTCATTGGAAAGTTTTAAATACAACTGTAGTATTCAAATTTGTCTTTATAAAGATTACATGGATAACTGTATACAGTTTCTGACATAGAACTACAAAAATAAAGTACATTCTATATGCAATGCAAAATTTGAAATGCTATAATTTATTAATTCATGTTTGTATTATTGATCGAAATATATATTAAAACATTGCCTTGTTATATACATCATGTGTCCATCAGCCCTTTATCATTTCACTTAATCACTCATTCTGATGGGAATACTGAACATACTAGCCATCTTGAATAAGGCCATTTCTGAAAGAAGTCTTTCGTTACTGCAAAGTGGTATACAATCAGTCTAAAACTCCTAATTAATGCCATGAAAATGTCACAACACTTTAAAACTAAATTATTTGAGTTATAAATATTAGCTTTCAATGTGTCCTCTACCCATCTATCCATACAATCCATGTTAATTGTTGAGCTCTTACCCTGTTAGACAAACAGAATTCACTTAGAGAAGAAAATGTTGCAACATTTTTAGATGCATGAAATTTGAGCACATTTAAAATACTACCGTTGTCTCCACAGTGAAAAGTTCTTTGTCCAGAATTATATGAGGTCACCTCTTAATTACAAACAGCTAGACATATTAATGGAATTTCTTACTCACATGTTACTGGCTGAGCTAGAAGGAAACTGCCACTATCGCTAGAGCGCTCTCAGTTTTGATAATCATCAAGTATACAAAGTGAAGCCTCCTGTGTTGCAAAGAATGTTCCCTGCAGCAGGCTACCTTGCTTTGCTTTCTTCATGGTTATGGATTGTAATTTGGACAAGATCCCCTCAGGGTGATTTACACATCATCAGTAGTTAGTGCTGGTTTCTGAGTGAAGTACTCCAAACTCCAGCATAGCTCAGCAGAAAACACACGCACACACACAAAATACACTCTTCTAAGAAAAAAAGTTTTGCTGTCTCAACATAATGATGATAGAAATCAAATGGGGGTAAATGATTAGATACACCCTGTTTCATCTTCCTCATCAATTTTGCTCCTATGGAGACTTGTTTACATGGCTTGAATATTTGATTGTTTTTAATGCCTCCTCAGCATCAAAACCCTTACCAGTTTTTCTAATTTTTTTTCCTATTTAAGTTGAGTGTTAGAATTTTACAAGACAATGTTACAAGAAACATAGCACATTTAAGAATGTTACTAGACAAGCTTGAGCAAATGTATACAAATGTGTAAAATCATACAGTCCAAGGCGAAGTGGAATAGTGCCCTTCCTGTTTTTGTCTACTTATATTTTAAGTTCAGAATTGAGCACTCCTAATGTACTATTGGGTCACATAATCACTTTTACTTCTCAGACTTAAAAAATAAAATCAGAGGAACACAACAATCTTCACCTGTAAGAATCTGTTTCTGAAAGGTCTGTGAAACTTCTATCAGATAGGATCCTATTGATATCAAAGTAAAGGAAATGTTTGCCTCCCCTCCAGCATTCGTCATCTGCCTATAGTTTCTCAGAAGAGTCCAGTCTTGTGAACTCTTCCTTTCTAGATGAACATTGTCCAGGTAACTAACTCATCTGCCTTTGCCTTGCATGCTTCATTATTTAATGCTTTATCTACTCCATAAGGCTGTTTGGACCCTCCTCACCTGTAATTCTGTGTGAGTATGTGTTCATTAATGTATGTTCATTGTCTTTGTCCATGTCTAAATCTATGTTGCATGCATGTATGCTTGTTTGCATGTACTTAGATAAACAATTATTGTGTCAGGGTGTACGTGCCTATGTATTCCTGGGTATAGTGGTTCAAACCTGACATGGAAATCTTCCTGTATAATTTTCTACTTTATTCATTGATGTAGGTTCTGTGAGACAGGGTCTTTCCTTTGAACTAAGAACTTCTGGTCTGGCTATCCTACCTAGACCTGAGGCTCAATGATTTCACAGTCTCTTCCTTCAGAAGACTGCAATTACAGGTTACTCACCTTTTCATGGGGCAATTGTATGTGTGCCAGGGATCTAACTTGTGGATTCCATTCTTGCGTGCTAAGGGTTATATCAAATAACCCATCTTCCCAGTTCCAAGGTCTTCCATTTTTTCCCTGTGTCATGTAAAAATGTAGATAATGTTTTCTGTTGAAATTTTTTATATAAATTAGGTGTTTGGGCCCAACTTAATTTCAAAAAGAAAGAGAGGGAGAAGGAAAGTGAGAGGAAGAAATAGCACAGAACTTAGTATGCCTTCCGTAGTTTACCCTTCAATGTTATTTTCTAGTTTCTACATAAATCTTACCCCCATCCATGCATACACATACCCATACCCATGCATACCCATACCCTACACGACACATAAGTAGTGGGGACAGCTCCTCCACCTGCCTCAGGTGTTGGGTGGTTAGATTTTGCTACAAAATTATATATTCATACACTTTTGCAAATTCATTTCTTCTAAAATATGGAAATTTCATATGCAAAATTCATTACAAAAATGATAAGTCATTCTAAACAATTAGACTATTTTGCACTTTCATTGGAGTGTGGTCGTTCATAGTAATTACAGTACACCATGGATTTGGTGATATTAATTCTTTTAAGTACAGGGTGTGTTTAATGGCTGACCATCTGGATTTGCTTCACATTTATAACAGAAAATGATAATGAAAGTTTTCAATCACATGGTTATCATGGATGTTGGAAAGAATAAACTATTGTTGGTGATGTGTTCCTGATTCAAAGCTTTTCCCAGATCTTCCCCATTCCTGTAACCATACAGCTCGCGTTCTCTCTCTCTCTCTCTCTCTCTTATTAAAACAACAACAAAGAAAACAAACAACAACTGCAAAAAGAAAGAAAGAAAGAAAGAAAGAAGGAAGGAAGGAAGGAAGGAAGGAAGGAAGGAAGGAAGGAAGGAAGGAAGGAAGGAAGGAAGGAGAAATCAGAGCAAAAAAAATAGTAAAACATAAACAAGCCAAAACAAAAAAGGGCACCAACAAAACACAGATTTCATTTTATATTAACTAATAACTGCTGGACATGGGACTTGACCTGGACTATTATTAATAGACACAGTGACACTATATTGAAGAATGCTAATTTTTCTGTTGTCAGTGAGCATCAGTTACAAATAGCTTCTTAATTAGAAACAGGAACTTATATCTTGGAATTAATTTAAAAATCAACACTTGTCTTTATAAGTACTAAATACTTTATATTTAGATAATCAATAGTATGCTCTTTATTTCCCAATGTTTGTCTTGTGAGAAAATGATAATTTAAAAATATTTTAGATTGCTATGGCATGGAAGGAAGCAACAAATGTTCTCCCTGCAATACTTATTTTCAGTTGTATTACTATAACTGTGGCAGGATGAAGAATTCCTCCTCCTCACTCCTACTAGCGTGCTCTCTGTCTCTCTCAGTCTCTGTCTTGTTCTCGGTCTCTCTCTCTCTCTCTCTCTCTCTCTCTCTCTCTCTCTCTCTCTCT
>NW_026067914.1:9923305-9934735 GCF_014885135.2 Alexandromys fortis | reverse complement strand
TCTCTCTCTCTCTCTCTCTCTCTCTCTCTCTCTCTCTCTCTCTCTCTCTCTCTCTCTCTCTCTCTCTCTCTCTCTCTCTCTCTCTCTCTCTCTCTCTCTCTCTGCAGCACATAACTGAACTTTTAGGTCCTTGTGATTTGTAAATATTTTCTCATTTGTGGATTACACCTGTGCTTCTACTGTCTTTGTCCTTGTGCAGAGTTAATGCCATGTGCTCTAAAGATAGAATGAGGGAAAGTATAATACATATCTAATAAAATGTCTATTCTCACAGCAAAACTTTCTGACCTTCCAGTAACAAAGGCATAAAAATAGATTTTGACAATTTTCCTCTGTGTTTGCCCAATTTGCCAATTCATTCTAGTTCAAGAGTAAGTCTAGGTTAAAGTTTTCTGGCATATGCATATGTAAAATCAGGCAGCTTTCTATGAAGTATGGAAATTTACACATAAACATTCTCTTCACAATTCCATTATAAGTTTAAGTGCTTCAATTCAGAAATTTATACAAAAACTTTGTTAACTCCTTAGCACCCTACTTATCATTATTATAATTCATTAGCATGCTAATAACATTCTTACACAAAATGCACATTTCCTATATATGACTTTATTTTTTGAACACAAAAACATGTAGTTTAAGTATTTTTCTGTGAACATCGCATCATGCTAGAATTATCAGGACAATTTTTCTCATAAATTATACCATAATACATTTACTAAACAATAAGTGGGCTTACTATTACAGGAGTAAAATCTAAAGAAACTTACATGTCATTAAAAATGCAAAAGTAATGTCTTCTCCTCAAGAGAATGGGAGATTATGATTATTTAAGACATTTCATTAAATAATTAGTGAGTCTTTGAGATTTAAAGTTTTCCTGCCACCATATTTCCTTATTTGATAAGTAGTACTTATAGATATGTATTTTCTATCACATTGTCAAAACTCAATTGTTAAGATATTAATAATTAATTCTCTTGTTGTCTTTCATAAAGGTAATGAATTTGGCTTGTTTATGAGTACTACTCAGCAGTAAAAAGCAAGGACTTCTTGAAGTTTGCAGGCAAATGGATGGAAATAGAAAACAGTATCCTGAGTGAAGTAAGCCAGACCCAAAAAGAGGAGCATGGGATGTACTCACTCATATTTGGTTTCTAGCCATAAACAAAGGACATTGAGCCTATAATTCGTGATCTTAGAGAAGCTAAATATGAAGGAGAACCCAAAGAAAAACATATAGGCATCCTCCTGAATATTAACCTTCATTAGGCGATGAAAGGAGACAGATACAGAGACCCACATTGGAGCACCTGACTGAAATCTCAAGGTCCAAATCAGGAGCATAAGGAGAGAGAGCACGAGCAAGGAACTCAGGACCGCGAGGGGTGCACCCACACACTGAGACAATGGGGATGTTCTATCGGGAACTCACCAAGGCCAGCTGACCTGGGTCTGAAAAAGCCTGGGATAAAACAGGTCTCGCTGAACATAGCGGACAGTGAGGACTACTGAGAACTCAAGAACAATGGCAATGGGTTTTTGATCCTACTGCACGTATTGGCTTTGTGGGAGCCTAGGCAGTTTGGATGCTCGCCTTACAAGACCTGGATGGAGGTGGGTGGTCCTTGGACTTCCCACAGGGCAGGGAACCCTGATGGCTCTTTGGGCTGAGGAGGGAGTAGGACTTGATTGGGGGAGGGAGAGGGAAATGGGAGGCGGCGGTGGGGAAGAGACAGAAATCTTTAATAAATAAATAAATTAATAAATAATATTTATAATAGCTTGACATAAATATAATAAAAACATTAAGAGCACAAAAATGTTAAAGAAAAAAATTATGATCAAATCATAGCAACCTTAATATCTAAGGTGAACTAAATATAAAAGATGACTTTTTCTCTATTCTCCAAATGCCCATTCAAATCTTAGTCTTGTCCTGTTGCAGCTGTAGAACCTTAATATTCTAATAGACCCAATATGGGGGGTCAGTCATCTCTTTAACAAAGGCAGATAGTAACTAATCAATGAGAACTTTCACAATGAAATGCAGGCTATCTTCTGGAATTTCAATGTCAGTCCTCGTTATTCTAAGAAATATGAAAATTTAGTGTTCCCTTCTTAAGTGGAGTGGATGAGTATGTCTGCATGTCAGGGCAATACATGCGGATCTGAAGATAAACGGCAGTGCATTATGAATGAGTGCCTAACATTTAAAACTCAGTGGCTCTGACTACACATACACTTTCTTTAAGTCCTCAGAGTATTTTAGTAACTATTCTGTCAGTAACTGGTTATACACCTTAATGAACTAACAATATTGAATAATTAATTATATGTCGTTTGTTTATTATAATTAATGTTATGAAACCCATATGATGTTGCTGTCTAAAATTTCTATAATAAAAATACCATGGGTGCATCTTTTGATTAATGAATAATGCAATGTGATGAGAGTGTCATCCCTGGACTGATGGTCTCAGATGCTATATGAAAGTAGGTTTTGCAGTTCACATGGAACAAGCCAGGAAGCAACACTTCTCCACGGTTCCTGTTTTCAGATACCTGCATTGACTTCCCTGAGTGATGCACTGTGACCTGAGAGAATCATAAGATTTTGAAATAGACCCATTCTTCTGCATGTTGTGTTAGGTCATGGTGTTTTCATGAAATTCCTAAGATAGAGATTGTTACCAAGCTATGGGGTATTGCTGTCACAGACCTGACTGTGTGCTGTTAGGAGGCTAGTGTTGGCATTTGAACTTTGGGTTAGGAAAGCCATTGAATGCTTAGAGCTCGGTAAGCTGTTTTACCGGAGCTTGCAAGGAAAGAATCCTAGGAGCAATATGGATGACGGACCTGCAAGTCATGGTACTGTCATATAAAAAGGAATGTTAATCAATGAAATTGAATTTAGGACATAGATGTATGTAAAAAATGGAGAGACAGTCTACACAATGGAAAACAATTGCTAGCTCATCTTCTGACAGGAAATTATTATCTAGAATGCATAAAAATTTAAAAAGAAGTATTTGGGCTAGAGATGGCTATGTGGTTAACAATATACTCTCCTGCTCTTGAGTTTGTCCCACAGTATCTAATTTGAGTCTGCATACAACTTGCATATCCATATTTACTCTATCACTATTCAGAGACTACATAATGAGTCTATGTGTCTACCAGCAGAAGAATAAGTAAAATGTCCTATGTAAAATCAATGGACTTCCATCTGACCCCAAACAATAGCGAAACTATGTCATATACAGGAAAATGAATGGAACTAGAGACCATGTTACCATGATAAGCAGAATAAAGCAGACATAGAAAGCAAAACAAAACAAAAACAAATGTTCTTACGAAGAAGGACACAAATAAATTACCAGAAAGGTTTGCACATTAGAGAATGTTAGTTTGTCTTTAATATGGTCTTTAATATAGCAACCCTATTCAGTTGATATGCCCTGTCATCTATTGAATAGTCTCTGTAAAATGAAACAGAACATCAAAAGAATGCACATTGAGGTATCTCAATTAAATTTTAGTTAAAATTTTCACAGAGATTTTTGAAGAACACTGTTAATATATATTTTCAAATTTTTTGGTAATCACTGGGGACTATGTTATCACATTATTGTTTTTATAACAAAAAAAGTATAAATAAGTCATGTATATGCAAGATAAACATTTTAACACCATTAGAGGTCACAAAATGCATTATTTTAGATTAGCACATTATTAGCAATTAAGTTAATTTGAAATTGAATGATTTCAAATGTGTGATAATCTGAAATTATGTAATATACAAATATTATTTTGCAAAACTGTCTCCTAAGTGTTAAGAAATTACTCCAATATTCCTTGTTGTTTTATAGAATAAAAATGTATCATTTACTTCTTAAAAATGACTTCAGAATAAAGTTTACCACCAAATCATAGTTACTTGTCTTTGTTATCCTAAGAGTAAGATGTAATAATTTTGTTTAGCTTAAGACTACACCCTGTATATTCTCCTATCAGAAATTACAACCTTCTGGTATATTTGCAAATTTAGTATAAATTAAATAAGTGAATCTGTTTGTAATCAATTAATAATTTCTACTTAGCTGCAGTTTAAAGTATATAAATTTGTTAAGGTATTTTCAGATAAAAGTCATATTTACTTTTACTATGCATATCTATACTAATATTAATTTTCATTTCAAAAGATATTTTTAAATAGTACCATGGATTTAACTTGAATCATAAAAGCCAAACAATTCAAAGTTACTTTCATGTTAGATTTTGTTATAATCTGCTTTAAAATTTTAAAGATGTTTCTAAAGATGTGCAAAATTTTCTTCCTAATGCTCCCTAGTGAGGTCTGCCTTGTTGCTCAAAGGAAAAAAATATAATACTTTTTAAAGTTTTAGAGAACATGAAAAAGACTTTGTCTTTTTGTTAACCCTTTGTGCCTGGCTAACTTGAAACTGAATCATCTGTAAACGAACTATTTTTACAGTCAGTAATATTCAATCTTCTTACTACGTTGGTGCTTAGTTCTGGAGATAAAGAGACAATCAGTTTAAGCTGACTAAAACTTTTCTATGCCATGGGGAGGAAGACAAACAGTGTAACTTTCAAAGGTAATTGCTGTTGATAAATATTTGGCAAGAGATGCTTATCATTAGATGAACAGGAAAATAAAACTTTATTAAATGAGAGAACCATTTGGAGGAATATTTTAAAATCTTTTCTGTAAAAGAAAAGAATAAGGAAGCAAATAGCAAACACAACAACATTAAAACAATTTGTCTGATGGAAGAAAAGCCAAGGAGACACAGAACATGCATATAGCATGAACACTCACCTGCACCAGGCCCCGGGCTGCAGATGAAACCACTTTGCAGATTATGGTACCTCATCCATATTTGCAAAGGTAACTCTAACACCTTTCACTGCTTTGTAACGGTCCAGAGAGACTGCTTCCAGATTTCAACATCTGATCTCATTTCTTTCTTTCTTTCTTTCTTTCTTTCTTTCTTTCTTTCTTTCTTTCTTTCTTCCTTCCTTCCTTCCTTCCTTTCCTTCCTTCCTTCCTTCCTTCCTTCCTTCCTTCCTTCCTTCCTTCCTTCCTTCCTTCCTTCCTTCCTTCCTTCTTTCTTTCTTTCTTTCTTTCTTTGTACAATGGGAATTTNCCTTCTTTCTTTCTTTCTTTCTTTCTTTGTACAATGGGAATTTCATATAATGTGTTTTTAATCTACTCATCCATACTCAATGCTTCTCAGATTCACCAACATCCCTCCCTACTAATATTTCTGCCGTTTACTTTTCTTCTATATTTTCCCCATCAATACCAATTGGTGCTAAATAAATAACTGAGCCATGGTTTTCCATGGCAGTATAGTTGACTTTTTCAGAATTACACTATTAAAGAAAACTGCCCCTTCCTCTGTTAGCAGCCAAGAATTTCTAATAGCTAATTACCCAGGGGCAGACTGATGCCGAATGTGGGGAAAATTCCATAAAACCTTCAATAAATGTAACTTGAAAAAGAGGGATTCAAGCGGGCGGTGGTGGTGCACGCCTTTAATTCCAGTACTCGGGAGGCAGAGGCAGGCGGATCTCTGGGAGTTCGAGGCCAAAGCTAAAGAGAAGCCCTGTCTCAAAAAACCAAAAAAAAAAAAAAAAAAAAAAAAAAAAAAAAAAAAGGATTCTAGACCCACAGAAACAGGAGCCAAGCACAAGTTTGAGGTAGCCTCAAGTTTTCTTTTCTTTCTTTTTTTGTTTGTTTGTTTCTTTTTTTAGATAGGCCCTGTTTGCTGGCCACAAGAACACACAACTTCTTTAAGAAGGGTGTCTGGTTGGTACTTGCAGCTTGAATAATTCTGGCTTTTTGAGAGGTCCAGTTACAGAACACTTAAAAGGGGTTTGTGAGCCAGAGCTTGAACTGGCATCTAGGAGCACATTTTCTTTGGAGGGATACCATGCTAATCCTAGATATAGGGAGTAGGTCCTTGGTCTTGTCTTGAAGAGAAGTGTCTGACTTTGTTGACCACCATGGGGATTCTTACCCTTGCTGAGGAGTGGATGTGGGTGGGGTGAGTGGGGGGATGCATGGGCCTGGATAGAGGAGGGAGTGGGAATGAGGATAGCTATTTAAACTGCAAAAGGGTTGTATTAGAATATTATTAATTTTGAAAATGGAAAAAAAGAGAAAACAATCAGTCATCCAATTAACCATGGATAAAATCACAGGAAAAGAAAGTTTAGCTAGATAGTATTGAACATAGTCCTAGGTCCCAAAGCAACAAATGAAGATTGTGTTGATACATAAAGAAAAAAAGATCCATCTGATAATATTTTACTCAAGAGTCTTGTTTCACCATGAAATACACACACAAAATGAAACTGAAGTCAATATATCATATAAATAGTCACAAGGAACAGATATAGCTCTTTGTTAAACCAAAGTAGCATTAATGGCAAAATTAGTGAAAATACATAAAACACAAAATGAATCAAGTAAGGTATCAATAAAAATAAGAAAATTAAACTTATGATCTTAATCTCCAGGCTTGCAACTTATTAAAATAACACCAACAGATATATAATGGCATAGTTCCTGACATAATAGTGAGGATTTTGATTTTCTTTTGCATGAATGAATTATTATGTTTAAAAACAGAACAAGGAAACTTCAGAATTCCATTTCTAACATAAACCAAATGAACTAATTAGATGTTTACAGACTAATCCATGAAACTCGAGAAAGACATATATAATTATCATCATCTCAGTGAACTTTCACTAAAATAGATGGCAGTTTAGAACTTAAAGAAATTCTTTCATTTTTAAATAACTTTATTATTTTTTTGAGAATTTCATTTATGGACACTGTAGCAACATTTTCATCTAACCATGTCCATTTGTCAAACTCAGATATGACATCTTTTTTCCTAGATTCTAGATCAAAATCCCATGTAGACATGATACTGAAGTGAAAAGATGATAAGGTAAAGGGGTAAGGAGATAAAAGGAAAGGGGAAAGAGGTTGACTCAAAAGTAATAGCAAAGGCCTATTGCATGAGATCTCTTATGTGGAACCTTCTAATATCTGATTAGACTTAAATTTTGCTCCATGACATTGAAGCCACACCTAAAAATGATTGTGTGGCTTAGAATTAGAATAGGTAGAACAGTGACTCTGGAATAAAATACTACTGATCTACAAAAGCAACATATCTATTTCAAATAATTTATAACAACATTCTTGAATGCTCATTTATTAGTGTTTGTCCAATCATCATCAGTGGGGTGTCTCCCTACAAGATGCATACAAATAAAGAAATACAAATTGGAAAATGGGCAGAATTTAAGTAATCTTGGAAGACAGTAGGAAATGGTGTGTCTCTATAAAATTTCTCCTTTCTAGATTCAGGGAATTCTGTGGAGGAAGAAACAGAAAGATTATAAGAGCAAACAGGGATGGAAAACACAAAAGAAACAAGGGCATCTAATCACTCACCACATGGATATACATTTGATATCACAGAGACTGTGGCAACATGCAGAGGTTCTACACATGACTGGGACTGATGAGGTTCCAGGGAACTGGACACAAGACTAAGCTCACCCCTACCTACCCCATGAGCTTTCTCCAAACGATAACCATTTGCAAAGAAAGAATTAGTTTCCAATAGA
This sequence comes from Alexandromys fortis, assembly GCF_014885135.2. Classification (NCBI taxonomy): domain Eukaryota; kingdom Metazoa; phylum Chordata; class Mammalia; order Rodentia; family Cricetidae; genus Alexandromys; species Alexandromys fortis. Next base: position 9,927,055 of record NW_026067914.1, on the reverse strand, counting down.
GTGTCACTAAGTGTAAACACCACAATTAAATTCAGGCTCTTTCTTTGGGTTTCTATTGTTGTGAACGAACACTATAACCTTGACAATAAAAAAATACCTGAGTGTACAGAAAATCTACAGAATGAAAGAAAATTTTTGCATACTACTCATATGTTAAGAGATTTGGTATCCAGAATTTATAGTGAACAACAACTATAGGATAAAACTATCTAACAAACAAAAATCTCAGTTGAAAATTAGATAGCAATATCGAATTGAGTTGTTGGTCATAGATTTCCCATGAAAGTCTCCTGGAGCCCAAGCTGTTCCTAAGACAACAGATGTTCTCTACAAACTCACACCAATGTCGCATTGCTGAAGGCGACACCTGCACAACTCATTATACTTGGAGAAGTTTAGCTGGTTTGAACACAGAGCCTTCACTCCTTTGTTCTTGCATACATATACACAATGAAATGATATGTACAATAGCTGTTATTTATATGAATACAATTATAGATCATTTTTCTAATAATTATCAATGGTATAGAAATAAAATCACATAACTCCATTTATATACATAATCTAAATGTAATCTTGTTTTAAAGCCAGACTAGAGATTGCTGAGATTGGAATCTACTATATGTTGGGACTTAAACACTGTTAGTGAGCAGTATGCTAAAGTTATATGAAAAAATAAATTTATACTGTAGTCCTTCACATTAGATTAAGTTCACACTAAAACTATTTCAGATACATTTTTCCATGAGATTAAATACTGACAATATTTTAATCACAAATAGTAAATGATCAGATGGAAAAAAGATAGCTATACTGATCAAAACATTATGCAATAAGCAAATATGTTAAAATTTAACACTGGAATACCCAACTGTGTACAAATTTCATAGCTTATATAATATGTAAATAAATATATTAAAGTGTAGAAAGAAAATGCATACAACATGTATAGAATTTACATGTTAAGAATTTGTTAAGAATTAATATTTAGCCTTATTTTATGACAAATTTTGCAGTAAAGAAATGTTTTATCCAGAATTTGATTCAAAATGCATTATTTCAAAAATATGGCAAGTGCTTTTAATTTCTTATCTCAATTATATTCACACCATTAGTATATCCCATACATTGACATTTTCTAATATCTACATTACCATATAAAACTTAATATTTAATAATGATACAATGTTTTAATATAATTATCACTGTAATTATTTTATTAAATGAATTTCACTAAATTTTAATCATATAATCAGAAATATTCAATATAAAAGCTTAAATACTTTAGAATGTTCTTAGAAATATTTTTAAAATGTTCAGATGTGCTTAAAGTTTGAATTATTCTAGTTAAAATAGAGAAAAAAGATATAAAAATATGAAGGAGATTACAATTGTTTTTAATAACTATAATAATTAACTTTCTCTTACATATAATTTTTGTGTATAGGAATATAAGTACAAATTTGTTATTGAATATGAATATATATACATATACATATGATTTCATGTGCCTTTTCAGAAGCCAGAAAATATAATGATATAAATTGTGGTATTTTTTAAAAACAGAAAATTGAAGACAGAGCCTAAATCTTTGTAGTTTGAAAGCCTGGATATGAGAGTCAACCCAGACAAGAATTCCTCATGCATTGAACCACACCATGACTAGTGCCCTGAGAATCTGTGCTGACTCAGGTAAATTTAAATAAAATATTGCAGCATGTACAGTAGAAGACTGTGTCTCTTCTGCATGCTAAAATAAGCCTTTATGATTTGCACAGAGACAATTCCCACAACATTAAAGGAAGTAGAAACTCTTATTATTCAAGAAGTTAGACAGAAGAAATGTGATGATTCTGACTTCAATAAAATGCAAGTTTTTTTTCCAAACACTGGGTTCATTTTTATTGGCATTGTACAGTTTTATGGTAATTGCCTGTACAGAATATGCAATGAAATCTGAAGTATGGCTTAATATAAGTTTCATTATTTCCTGTAGAACAGAAAGGTAAGTGTATCTCATCCCAAAGATAGATATAACTTTTCTAGTGTTCTCACTCTAAGCAACAGAATTAAAATTTTAATGCTTTATGAAATTTAAGTGGTAAAGTATTTTCTGTTCTAACTATATTCGTGTAACCAATGTATATTATGCCTTTGAAACATTTCTTCATCAAATGTAAACACCTCCTTAGAGTTTCTACTCCACACTGTTTCTGGATTTTGAGTTACATATCTCAGGCATTCATATTCCTGCCCTTATTGCCAATACCTTCCTTTAAAATTTTCAGTTTTGATTAGTATTTGTCTATCCTGTTGATTTTCTCAAAGAACCAGCTCTTTGTCTCATTGATTCTTCGTATAGTTTTCTTTGTTTATATTTTATTGACTTTAACACTCAATTTGATTATATTTTGTCATCTACTCTTCCTCGGTGAGTCCGTTTCCTTTAGTACTAGAGCGTTCAGGTGTGCTGTTAAGTCACTAGTGTGAGATTTCTCCACTTTCTTTATGTAGGCACTTAGTGCTATGATTTTTCCACTTAGCACTGCTTTCATAGTGTCCCATAGGTTTGGTTGCATTGTGCCTTCATTTTTGTTAAATTCTAGGAAGTCTTTAATTTCTTTCTTTATTTCATCCATGACCCAGCGGAGGTTCAGTTGAGAACTGTTCAATTACCATGAGTTTGTAGGCTTTCTGCAATAGCGTTGTTGTTAAATTCTAACTTTAAACCATAGTGATCTAATAAGATACAGGGGTTAATCCAATTTTTTTTTAAAAAAAATATCTGTTCATAGGTTTGGGGATTAAATTCCGGGTCTTCTATGCGATTCCATTGGTCGACTTCTCTGTTTTTATGCCAATACCACACTGTTTTCATTACTGTAGCTCTGTGATAGAGTTTGAAGTCAGGGATGGTAATGCCTCCAGAAGATCCTTTATTGTATAGGATTGTTTTGGCTATCCTGGGTTTTTTATTTTTCCATATAAAATTGATTATTGTCCTCTCAAGATCCGTGAAGAATTTTGATGGGACCTTGATAGGAATTGCATTGAATCTATAAATTGCCTTTGGTAGAATTGCCATTTTTACTATGTTGATCCTCCCAATCCAAGAGCAAGGGAGGTCCTTCCATTTTCTGATATCCTCATCAATTTCTTTCTTCAATGCTTTAAAGTTCTTGTCAAATAGATCTTTTACTTCCTTGGTTAGAGTTACCCCGAGATATTTTATGCTGTTTGTGGCTATTGTGAAAGGTGAAGCTTCTCTGATTTCCCTCTCTGCTTCCATATCCTTTGTGTATAAGAGGGCGACTGATTTTTTGGAGTTGATCTTGTATCCTGCCACATTACTAAAGGTATTTATCAGCTGTAAAAGTTTCTTGGTGGAGTTTTGAGGGTCACTTATGTACACTATCATATCATCTGCAAATAACGAAAGTTTAACTTCTTCCTTTCCAAGTCAAATCCCCTTGATCCCCTTATGTTGTCTTATTGCTATTGCTAGAACTTCAAGCACTATGTTGAAGAGGTATGGCGAGAGTGGGTTTCTGAGTTTAGTGTTCCTGAGTTTAGTGGGATGGCTTTGAGTTTCTCTCCGTTTAATTTGATGTTAGCTGTCGGCTTGCTGTATATAGCTTTTATTATATTTAGGTATGACCCTTGTATCCCTAGTCTCTCCAAGACTTTTATCATAAAGGGATGTTGAATTTTGTCAAATACTTTTTCAGCATCTAATGAAATGATCATATG
>NW_026067914.1:9903773-9922632 GCF_014885135.2 Alexandromys fortis | reverse complement strand
AAAAACCAAAAAAAAAAAAAAAAAAAAAAAAAAAAAATATCTGTTGATGTTTTCTTTGTTACTGAGTATGTGGTCAGTTTTAGAGGTTTCATGAGGTGTTGAGAAGAAGGAATTTTTTTTGTGTGTTTTATGTTTCAGAGGAATATAAATATCTGTAAAGTCCATTCGAACCATGACATCTGTTAGTTCTCTTACTTCTCTATTAAATTTGTGTCCAGTTGACCTGTCCATTAGGGAAAGTGGGGTGTTGAAGTCTCCTACTATTAGTGTGTGGGGTCTGATGTGATTTAACTCAATTACATTCCATTGAATCAATTGTTATATGGCCTATTCTCTGTACTAGTCCCAAAAGTTTTTAACTATTCTAACAAACCATTAAAATTAACTACACTGATTATTAAATAACAACCCTTTCTTTCACTCTATTTTTAATAGTCACATGACAAAATATATCCTAAACCCGTGGGTTGCCCCTTACTGCCATTGGTGGTACCTTCTTTCTTTTCATGTTTATTTTTTGAGTAATATTACCATGGATGAGTACAAAGAGAGACAAACCAGGAATAACAAGAGACTATGATTTAGTAAATGAATACACAATCACTTGTATTTTGTAATAGATAGTGTCTTTTATTTCAAGCTCAATGAGAAATCATGATGAATTTAAAGAAAGGGAATAACATGATTCATATTTTGTTCTAACATCTCTTTTAAAAATTGAGTTGAACATGTGGGGCCTCTGATGGAAACTCCAGATGGAATACCGAGGTGAGCAGCACTTAGCAAAGACTGCCTGTGAGGAAGCCCCGTGACTAAGAGAAGCACAGTGATTTTGAAAAAGAAACGCGAATGCAGAACCTCGTGTCCATTAAGAAATGAGAATTATGTTGAAAGTATTAAAGGATGTAATAAGCGCCAGTTTGATGACAAATTTACAAATCAATACTAGAGACAAGATAATAATTAAGTAATTCTTTAAATGGAATGGAACAAATGTGTATAAAAGTTCCTGAAATCGCCCAGGCTGTGGTGTGGTGGCACACGTCTGCTCTGGGACAATAATCATTCATCCTGTCACTTGTATTATTCTTAATAAAACCGCTGGTTGGCCAGTAACCAGGCAGGAAGTATAGGCTGAAAGACCAGGCAGGAAATAGAGGTGGGACAATGAGAAAATCAATTAACCACAACAACAACAAAAAAGAAATCACAATTGACATTATTAGTTATTATGTGAAAATTAAAGTCCATTTATAATGATATGAATGATGTCATAATATCCAAAGGGAACAAAGTTGATCATTTTAAACACTAGTTAAAAAGGGGGTTAACTTAGTTTGACCATCTTCTATTTCTGTGGAAACCTATAATCAGACATTGATTTTGAAGTTGTAAGTAGCCACTAAATTATATCTGTACTTTCCTACTAGTTTCTTTGCTATTTATTCTTTCTATTTGTTTACCACGCAAAATATATGTTGATGCAAATATCTCCATTTGTATATAAAATAACATTATAAAAGCATCATGTATTGTAAAATGAATTCATTTTGATTATAATACATATGACTGAATAGTATGTGCTAATAAAGGAGCTTCTGAGATCATGCAAAATATGACAAATTTCAAAATAACCAGAGGCCTCATCAAAATGTCCACTACAAAGATGGATTGGATTTAGTGAGGACAGTCCCTAAATAAATTGACCTAGATTTGATCATTTCACTTTCCAAATTTCCTTCCAAAGACATTATAAAATTTCAAGGAAAAATGTAAAGCAATGTTTAATACCATTTGGGTGGGAAGGAAGATCCTGAATCCAGAGGTCCTGTATGGATTTGTTTGTGATGCTGTACTTGTGGTTTCAGACATACACACATGAGAACTCACCTACATTTAGATGTGAATTGCCTTTCCATAATCTTATTTTCCACCATGCAAAAATTACTTTATCTTCTATTTTATTAAAAGCAAATGAACTTGTAATAATTCTTTTGCTTAAATGATGTCCCCAGAGTGTTCTATTATTTTTCACTCTTTAGTGATTCTTTATATCCTTTGCCACCTAGAATAGGGAATTTACAATGTAAAACAGGTTTCTGTTCTTCTAAATTGTCATGGGCATTGGCATATAAATATTTAACACATCCATATTTATACTACACAGATTAAAATGAAAAGTCAATTTAATTTTATGTTAACTCTTAAAAGCGATATGCATATCATGTCTTTCCAAGTACAGGTGTCTGTGGGCATACCCAACCAAGGACTGTTTCCTCCATTCTGTTCACCTTTGGAGAAACAAACACTTGGCCAAAAGTGGAAATTCTCACAAATCTCCCTTCTGAAGAGTTTTACACTGATTTAATTTTATCAGTTTGATAGCATTTGATCATCTGCAAGATCTAAAGCCTTACATTGTATACTTTGGTGATAAACTTGTCTGCCCCCAGTTCGTCCTTACAATTAGTTTCAGTTGCACATATATTTTTTTTTGTGTGTGTGTACTACTCATTAAACACTAAAAAGACATTTGGCAATTAATATATGCGCAAAAATTATATCTAAGCAATGAAAGTTATTACTATGTTATGGTCTTATAAATTTTTTACCATATGAGATTAAATAAAGGTTATTTTGTGCTACCTTCATCAAAATTTACTTTGAAGACCATTATGTTTCATTGACAAACAATATTCACAATATATTACATTCTACAGCAAGATATGTTCCACTATTCCATTTTCTGAACAATTTTTATACCCTAAAATACTGTTGCACAGCTTTAGGATTCACTATGCTAACTATCATCATGGGTGCATGACAAACATTAGTGTATTAGCATGCATGTTCCTTCTTCTCACAGAACTGCTGTGTGCACAGACAATATACAGTTGTTGAATTTGATTGAAAGATGTTTTATTTTAAGTCAGGTAAAAATGGGATAACATAAGGAAATTTTAATAGTAAATAATAATTTCCTTTTGGTAATTGCTCAGGGCATGAAGTGAAAGGATTCTAAAAATATGCATTTAAACTTGATATAGAAATTCACATCTATTATCCAGGCATTTGGAACGCTATGGGGAGAGCATTGTTTCAAGCTCTAGACCTGGATAGTTGATGGAGCAGCCTTGGATCATGAATAAGCATTATCTCAAAAGCAAAATAAAACAAACTTGAAATGTTGATTGCATAACACATTTTTTACCATCTGAATGAGAGTCCTGGTTCTTCAGTAATGCACAAGCTGATAAGATGAATGCAAATTTTTGACTTGAAAGGCAGAGAATTATCAACTGAATATGGAATTTCTGGAGAAACTGTTATTGCATTACTAGAAAATATCTTTGCCCCAAATATCTAGGACACTACTAAAAACTGGGATCACTGCATCTAATTTCATTTCTAAATGTGCTAATCTCACATACTTCATCTATTTACTACAGTACATAATCAACCATTACAATTCCATCAAGTTTACAAACCAGAAGTAGAGAGAAGAGCAAGTAATGTCTTCTACTGTAATTGAAATGTAGTTGTTGAAACACACATATATCACTGTGAACTCAAATATCAAACAATAAATAAATACTCAACATGTAAAATCAGTGCCAATGAAAGAATGTATTTGTATATAAATTGAGTATATAAATAAAGGATAAGTAATTTCTACCTAAATTATAAAAAATGTAAAAATATAAATAATATAAAAGTAAAAAAAATTATAAAAGTGTGATTCACAACAGTTTACACAAATATTCCTCTTAATGAATATAATTGTACTCCTACTAAAATAATATATCACATGAAAGTAAATTTGTCAAACTAGAAAAATATAATACATTAATACAAGAAATTCAAGATTTTAAATTTAAAAAGAAAAGGTGTTAGTAAATTATTTGGTTATATAATTGGGTGTTAACAATCTTCACATCAACAGCTTCTTTCTGTAAATAAATGTTTTAGTCTTATGTTGTGTGATATTTTTTGTGCTTATATCAAAAGTAGCAGAGGATAATAAAAAGCAACTTGCAACCAACATCGCTAAACAATTCATTTTAAAATAATACGATGTGACAGATTTAGCACATTATGATTTTACTTTATCATAGTTACAGCTTTCAAAAGAAATATGTCTTGATCAAAGATATGGAAAATAGTACAATTACATCTGACATGAAATGATTTTTGGCAGCCTGTCCGTGGTAGTACATGCTAGCCTCAGCACATAGGAGGAAGAGGCAGACAGGTCTCTGTTCATTTGAGGTCAGTCCGGTCTACAGTCCTACCTCCGGATGAGCAAAGGCAATAGAGAGAAACCTTGTCTCTTAAAACAAAACAAAAAGTTATTTTTAGCAGACATCCAAAAAAGCAAATCTTAAAAAAAAACAAATACTTTTAATACCTATATTGGTCTACTCCATTGTAAATTGAGAGAAAACAACTGCACGTGATTATTTTAAATATAAATAAAATTAAAAATGTATTAGGAAAAATATATGTGCTTATGTGTTATGACATAAATCATTATATAAGCTTTAGACAAGGAATTGTTAGAAATAAAGTTGTGACTTATATCAGTTGCACATATAGTATAAATCTGAATTAACACATTATCTGGAAACAAATGACTTAAAGGAATGAACACTGGCACAATTGTAATTTGAAATTGTTATTTAAGGATATACTGGGGCACACTCTAAAAAATCTAATAAGAAAGGCAAGGTATGATATGGATATTTTAAAAAGCAAATATATACTACATAATTGTTCTTAGTTACTAATACAAATATTAGTTCACTTATAGATAGTTTTCTGTTCTTAGAAGCTCATTGTAAGTAAAGATAATGAGTTACAAGGAATTTTCTAGATAACAGTGTAGCAAGAAATATACTGCCATGCATTTCTTATACATTCTTATGATTATATGGCTAATCTGGGCAACTCTTGTGTATGTTACCACAACCTCTATGAGTTCATATGTGCATCAGTTCTTTTGTGTCTGGAGGACACTGCTTTCTTATTGTCATCTATCACCTCTGTCTCTTACAATCTTTCTGACTCCTCTTTTTTATAGGTTCCTGAGCCTGGAAGTGAGGCTTTTGATGAAGGCATCCTATTTAAAACTGAGTACTCAAAATCCCCTCACTCTCTCTACAATGTCAACAAGTGCTCCTTTGTGTTTATTTCAAACTACGTTAAGAAACTTCTCTTACTAGGATTAATAGGTGCACTGATATATAAGTAGAACAACGTGCTTGCCATTAGGAATCATTTTATTGCCACGTTCCTTTAGCAGAATAATAGTATTAGGCTTTCTTCTAGGGCCAAGATCTATCTAGTCTGAGGTTGATGGCCACCTGACCAATGACAGCCACTGATTACATATCATGGAGTGGGCCTTCATGTTTCTCAGACAGTGCTTGGTTGTTCCTACATCTTTGTGCCGCTATTGTAACAGCTTTCATATAGACAGGTTACCCTTGTAGATAGCAAGTCTGTAGCTTGGAAATATTTATGATTACTTTTAACCTGCAGTATTGTGGGAAGGACCTTGAAGTATTATGAATGCTAGTCAATAGGGGAGAATTTTTAGTTAGGTACCAGTTAAACTTTTCCATGTTCAGTCAACAATTCCTAAAATATTAAAACAACAACAAAAAAATAAAAAGGAACACTCCTAAACTACTTCTAAGAAACTGGTATCACTATAGGAACTGAAATCAGGTAAAGACAAAATTATACTGTAGTATATATTTGCAACAGTATAAAGTAAAACGACAGATCTATATCCCAGGTGAACATATATTCAAAAATCCCCAGTTCAATACTTACAAAGAGAATAAACACATATTAAAAAGCATTATGCACCATGAACAAGTTAGCTCTATCCTGGAGATATAAGTATTTCAACATACAGAAGTCAATATATGTGATAAAATATAGAAATGGCTTTAATGTCAAAAAGCACTTGATCATCAGAATAAATGGAGAAAAGCCTCAGATAAAATCCGGCATACCTTTAATATATATATATATATATATATATATATATATATATCCTAGAGAAAGTAATATTAGAGAGAATATACCTAAGTGTAGTAATATCTATGTATGAGAAACCCATGACCAATATCATTCTAAATAGATAAGAGTTGCATGGGGTTCTGTAAACATATTCCTAAATAATCAAGAATGTTAAAACTATTAAATGAAGAACCACTACAACATCAGGTAACCATCAAAGTTTAGGTTTTTATGATTTTTAAAATGCATTTTACATTTATTTTGTCATTATTAGTCATCATCATCAATTTTCTGTAGTACAATATGGCCTCAATTTTTTGTAACCAAACATAGTCTTGAATTTTCCTACATCTACCTCCCAAGTGCTTGAATTATACATTTGTGCCACCATGTTTTTCATTTTTAATTAAAAAAATAACAAATGATGATGAATCGTGACTTTCATGTTTTTTGTCCTATATAGAAAAACTTCTCTTTTTCTTTCAGTATTATGTGCTTATGGAGCATTGCTACTGAAGTGCAACAGTCGCCAGTTTTACAGCTCTTACAATTTGTCCTCTAAGCACATTCATGCTCCATGACTGGATGCTTTTTTTTCTGACCTCTCCCAGATGGGCTCTTATTTCCAAGGTAATCCTTAGTAATATGGATTTTCTGAACTTACATTGTTATGCTGGCCATGCTCTCTTAAGGGTCAGGCATGATGGCATTGGGATTTTATGTTTCAAATTTATCGCAGGCAGCAGAATATGCTTCTTCCTTCTCCTGAGATTGTTCTCCAGGAGCCCTCAACTTGTAACCTGACCCTTCTACACAAATAATCAAAGCAGATGGCAAATTACCTTGCCCCCTCTAAAAGAAAGACTATATACCGCAGAAATTAGAGCATTTTATGAATGCAATACATCATACTGAAACAAGATGTTCAGAAAACCATTTTGTTCTTATGTTGCAAAAAATAATAGCACAACTATCCTGGTAATACATTGGTAGCAAACCACATATTTGTTACATGCACATTTTGCTTGGTTACTTTTAAGGATGAAAAACATAATTATTCTTCCTTCTTTGAATAATCACATTCAAAATCATAAGTTTCCTGAGCTATTCAGATAAGGTGAGTTCTGTTATCTCTTTAAAAACCACAGTCACATAACCATTGATTAAAATTAGTTTTTCCTAAAATGCATTGTTCCAAAATCTTATAATCTCTTTAGATATTATCTCATTACATCTCATTTAAATTATGTGAAATCTATCCTATCTAGTTTAACCTCAAGAAGTAAAAGATGGCATAGACTAATGTGGCTTGAAAAATATAAATTGCTTTCTTACAATTAAATGAGAAGAAACAGATGAAAAAGATATTTTATTTAAAACACATCATTTACCAGCATAGTAGAAGTACCCTAAAGAAGTAGTAGTGGCACAGATACCCTGGTGATAACTATTAGCTTTCTAATTTGACTTAAAATCTGCTGTAACAAGAGGGATACTGTCCCGGCTAGTTTTACCCCCACTGACACAAGCTAGCGTTACTGGAAAGGAAAGAAAGCCATTTGAGAAAATGCCTCAATGAGATCCAGGTGCATCACATTTTCTTAATTAGTGATTGTTATGGAAGGCCCATTACAGGTGATGTGATCTCTAGGGTCCTGGTCCTGGGTTCTACAAGAAAGCACATTGACTAAGCTATCATGAACAAGCCAGTAAGTACCACCCATCTACAGTCTCTACATCAACTCTGTCTTCAGGTCCTGCCTAGTTTTGAATTCCTGTCCTGACTACTTTCAATGAAGGACCACTAATGCAGAAGTGTAACCCTTTTACCCCGCCCCCACCAACATGCTTCCGGTTGTGCGATATTTCCTACTGCATTGAAACCCTTGCTAAGAAAGAGTTCATGCAGGTTAGTAGAAACAAAAATAGTTTCTCAATGCTAGTGAAATCATAATCACTAGAGGAGAATGAGCAGCCATTTATCTAGTAAATCTTTATTGTGAGAGTCCCTGCAAGAGTCACAGGCAGAAGAACAATGGTTTGGGTGATATAAAATGGAACCTCTGTTCATTTGAATTTATTTATCTTGTGCCTGGTTCAAACTTTTGGGACTTTTATACATATTTTATGTTTTAACATATTTAAACACATTAAGTCTTTGAAAATGGTTTGCTCGTGGCAGTTATCACAACAAAACTTTAAGTATGGCTTCCCTGAATCTCCCTTGCAAAGTAACTCTCTAAAGCAGAGCATTTATAAGCTTTTCAAGTCACTGTCTGAGAAACAGTGCTCAAGGGCCTGGGCTTAGGGTGTGGAACAAGCATACGGATGGGTTCTATTGACTAGCAGCAATGCTCAGATTCAGGTGAAGATTACTGGTTCCATAGACTGGCAAAAAATTACCAGATTACCACATAACACCAACTTCAGCCTTCCACACAGACAGGATAATTTTCGAAATCCACTTAAATAATCCTATGTGTTTCGTGAATGCTAATTTGGTCAGTTCTATTTATCCACATCTGTGCCTTGGGAACATCCACTTTCCCAGTCTGTGTGTTATTTGCTGTGCTGAGAACCTTCATTCTTTTCACTTTTTCAAGATTTTCAATTTTTTACTCCATATTAAGTTTCAGGAAAATAGCTACAAAAGGTGAAGCTAGCAGAAATTCTCAACAAGTTCACAGGCTTTTAACTTCTACCGTTCTTCCCTAGTCCATTCTTTTCCTTTTGCTGTTCAAAGCATTATTGTTGGCGAAATATATTTAAACATGCTCTTCCTGCTGCAAATTAAATTCCTGTATCTCACATGAAAACTGCTTTTATATTCATCCTTTATAATTATGAATGTACTTGCATCTGTATTTTTCTATCACTCAGTATTAAGTCAGAAAGGTATTAAGTATGTGCTGAAGTCTTTTAAACTGGAATGGGTGATGTGTACAAAGCATTTGGGGGGAAAACTATGGAAACAGACTCATGGACCAAGCAGCTTATTAATTAGAAATATGTATATATTTACATATAAAACAAAACAAGTCACACTTACACCCTAGACCAAAACATTCTGTAGCAACCACTCCCTGTGTGGGATCCCAAGCTATCTCCATAAAGGAAACTGGAACTTAATTGGATCCTTAGACTCTTGTTTAGAACATTCTACTTCTCTATTTCTGATGCACAAGGTCTGGCTATTAGTCTTACCTGTAGACAATAACCTTAAGTGAGCACACTTCTTTAACCAACACCTACTTGGGATCTTTGTTTGAGGTAGAAGCACAATAACCTTGAAGGAAGTAAAGGAAATTTCCAACTCTCTGACCTTTGATCAGTGTAGAAACATGCTTACATTTTCAAGCCTCCACAGGATCCAAATAGGTTATATTAAAACAAATAGTAAGGACAAAAGAAATACAAGTATGGTTCTCTTATTATGCCGTAAAGTACATAGGCAATGTCTCCACACATCCATACTTTAAAATTAAACTTCCAAATGAACTTTTTTCTCTAGCAAACTTAACCATGAAAGAACTGTTAAATGTAATAGCACAATAGTTGTCTAGGCAATTCAATCAATTCTACATTCAGATTCAAATGTTACTGCAGCTTAAGTCCTCAACTTGGTACTTGAATGAATAAAACAAGTTGGATTATGACAATCATATCTAACTTCTTTTACAGGCAAAACAGAAGATTGCTAATCAACTGGGATAAAATTTTAAGTATAATACAAGCAATGGGAACAGTTCCTGGATATACAGGAAAGATGGGATAGAACACATGATTGATATATCTACATTCAATGTCTCTCATTAAGCAAATATGATTGATCTTTACTTACTTTGATTACCTTGATAGGCTTTACATCACTAATAGTTCTCTGTGTGATAGAGTTCTTATCTGTAATGGTTATGTTTTGAGTGTATTATTTCTTTCAATGTACTTCTAGTTAGTTAGGACAATTTAGATGGGAATTTGTTGTTCAAAGACTGTTGACAGATGAGTCAATTATACATAAATATGACTAGTCTTCTGCTTATGAATGATAAATAAAATAAAATCACACAGGAAGGGTTGGGGAAAACTGTAATGATCCTTACAAAGTTTCTAAAACAATGCAATGTAATAAAGCCTACAAAGTGCATGGGAATTTCCTTCATTTATATTCACAAAATGGTTTAGGAAATAAGCTGTTTATCCATCAGATAGTTGCTGAGACCAGACAGCTATGTCATAGTTAATCAGTGTGTATCTTTCTCTAGTGTTTATTATGGATACTTTATTTGTTCTAACCAGAAAAAAAAGCACCTGTAAGTCTTAACATACATACATTTCATATGTGTCTGTATTTGGTGTGTGTGTGTTTGTGTGTTTTCTGTTTTATTCTGTTGCTTAATTTTATAGGGATTTGAGATGGAAGAAAAATGTTATTTTGAGTCTGCACTGGGATATGTGAGGCAGGTTACATTATAGATGAAAGATTCCAATTGCTTTTTGGTTGATAATTTTCCTATGAATTCCCTGTGCATGAGTGCTACACTTTGCTAAAACTTGACCTTCTAAACGAGTGTGTTTCCTTCTTGTTTATTGCCCTATTTAAAATCAGAAGAGAGCAACATAAAATTATTCCTGAAAGAAAATTTTAATGCTAAGAATAAAAATATCTCATTTTTATTTTGTGCATTTATACTAAATAACCCATAAAATTCAAATACCTGCAGACAGAAATACTGTTTAATTTAATCATTTCATTTCCCTAGGTTTGTCCCCACTCTCCTTGTACAGTTTATGTGCATTTTTCTAGTTGGATAAGTCATAGTATTACATTAATATGACTTGTTTTAAAAATGGTATGTTTTTCCTTTTTAACAAAACTTCATCCAGTTTTACATGTTTAAAATGAAAAAAAAAGAATTGCCAGCAATAAACAGTATCTTTGTAAAGATTAATTTTTTAATGTTAATCTTTTGAAATATTTTTTTCTAAGTCAAATCAACAATTTGCTTTTTGAATGATTTTTAAAAGGAAAATATAAATCCATAATTTTCTAAGTAAGAATACACTATTTTGTTTTACTTATGACTAGTCTGCAGGTGGCTGGTCTCCAACTCATAAACATTCACCTGCCTCTGCCTCCAAATACAAGGATTAAAGGTGTAGGCCATCACATCCTACAAGAAGTATTTTATAATCAATATGAGTGTCAATTTGAAAATATTTATTTTACTAACAAATTCATTTTACCATGAGTGCCATTTAATGAATCACATCACCGAAATCCAAATAACAGAATGTTCTGGCTATGTACAGCAGATTTTGTGGGTTTTCTTTGAATCCAAGCATCATTTAGCTCTGTAAAACAACGGACTTTTGCTTCTCATATTAGCCTGCTACTTAGAGACCTAAGCACTTGCATTTTTAGAATAGTGTGTGACTTTAGGTTATGATTACTCATGTATATATTTATCTATAATCATCTCAGATTGCTCTGGGCTTATCTGTGTTGCAAGTTAAATCATCATTGAACAGTTGGAAAATTGTTACCTTTGGGGACATGGCATGTGGAAGGGTACACGGGGAGCAAACTGTTCCGTACATTTCAGCGGATGCCACTTGCAACTTCTGTGCACTGCAAAGTGGTGAGGCTACCATATGTCCTGTTGGTCAGTGCGTCTTAACACAGCCTTCATGCAGCTGCCAGCAAATGAGACCAATGGCACAGATTACTGTCAAATTTGTCTCACCAAGTTCACTAAAATAACAGAAAATTACTACACTGGAGGTTTCATAATACATAACATTTAAACTAAATTGAGTTATAATTTACCACCCATGTTTTTACCAATCAAAAATAAATATGGAGATGGAGTTTTCATTTAAATGTGTAGCCTCTCACTTTTACTTAAATTTTGCATCTCATCCAGCACAAATAACTTCCTAGAAATTTATCAAAGCTTGTAATCCTGATCAGTTCACCCATTACTTTTCCTTTGCATGTTATTATTACTGTACTTTAGAGATAGAATGTTCTATATTCTCTAAACTAAAATATATATATATATACATATATATATTCAGCTTTCTTCATGAATTTATATTTATTTATTGTTGAATTTTTAGTTGACTTATGCCAATCTTGTCTGCTGGACCTGAAATCTAATTAGACCATAGTCTAATGCAGTAGGCACCTGACTTAAGTTTCAATGTATTTTTATACATAAATGAAACAAGGTGAGCAAGAATCTAAGGAAGACTGTCTGAGTTTAGAAAAACGCGATCAGAAAAATATGAACAGAAAAGACATGTAAATAAAAGTCAGTAAGTACATACTAATATCAAAAAAAAATCCCCAGAACTTTCTCAGGACATACCAATTGAAACACAATTGTCTGACACATAACACAGATTCTATCTGGGAAAGCACAAAAGTCAGGCAGAGAGTCATATCCAGATTCAGAGTACACTGAGCAGATTGGATGCTCTAGCTAGTTCTATAGATGCCTAGTTCTGACATCTAACAAGGATAAATGTATCCTATAGTAGTATGTAAATGTTTAACACAGGAGTCATAAAATCACATCCAAGAACAAGCCAGGGAACAAAACTGACCATAGGTAAAAGGCCCTTTAGCCCGGCGGTGGTGGCGCATGCCTTTAATATCAGCACTCGGGAGGCAGAGGCAGGCGGATCTCTGTGAGTTCGAGACCAGCCTGGTCTACAGAGCTAGTTCCAGGACAGGCTCCAAAGCCACAGAGAAACCCTGTCTTGAAAAAACCAAAAAAAAAAAAAAAAAAAAAAGGCCCTTTGACTTTTATCGTGAAGCCTCTCTCACAGTTTTACAAAGCATTGTTCACTATGGATCATTCTGTTGACTATGTTTTAACAATTTATTATAACTTTTCTATGCTTTTCCTAGTTCTGTGTGTAATTATATAATTACCTATAAATTCTCCAAATAAAAATCTAATAATATTCCATAAAAAAACATTTTATCATTAACTTAAAAAAAGCTGTATGGTCTCTGATCTGACTCCTTTCAAATATATAGTCGTCACTCATTTTCAAAACTCTACTAACATCTGTGAGAATATGACATATTTATATTTTGGAATGTTTATGGAGTGATATCACCATTGCAAAGCTCAGCCTTTTCTAGTCTACTAGCATTTTCTTTTGTTTACATTACTTCTTTTCTGCCCCTGTTCCATAGAATACTGATGCTCTATTGTTTTGACTCTTTATTATTTTATCTTTGATGTTTTTCTTTAAACAGTTTTGTTGAATTTCTAACTTGAAGGCTTAAGACAGATTTATCTTGTTTTTCATCCTTTTATGATTTTCATTTCCTTCCCACATACAATTGATGAGGAAATATGTATTTTAAATCTCATAGCCTAATAGAAACACCGATAGAATACATAAATAAGAATTTTGATAAATGTCAGGTAAGACAAATAAGTAGAAAATGCAAGGGTACACATATTTTTCTAAGTTTTAGAAATTTAATTCATAGCAAAGCACACAATACAAGCTGGTTTACTATCCAAAGCAGAGTCTCATTTCCTAACTCCATATCTGTTTTCAAGAAGCAATAATTTTGAAGGGTGGTAGTGACCTTTAATCCAAGTACTTGTGAGGCATAGTGACATTGTTCTTGGACCTTGAGGCCAGTCTGGTTTACAGAGTGAGTTCAAAAACTATCAGGGCTACACAGAAATCCCTTGCATTGGAAAAGAAGAAAAATAAGAAGGAGGAGGAGGAAGGGAGGGGGAGAGGGAGTGAAGAGGGAGAGTGAGTGGGAGAAGGAGAAGAAGAGGCGGGAGAAAGGGGAGAAGAAGAGGAAAAATAAGAATAAGCAACAGGCCAGGCAGTGGTGGCACACACCTTTAATCCCAGCACTCGGGAGGCAGAGGCAGGCGGATCTCTGGGAGTTCGAGGCCAGCCTGGTCTACAGAGCTAGTGCCAGGACAGGCTCCAAAGCCACAGAGAAACCCTGTCTCAAAAACCAAAAAAAAAAAAAAAAAAAGCAACAGAAGAAGAAGAAAGAGGAGGAGGAGGGGAAGATGAAGATGATGATGATATTGTGGAAATTCATTCAACCAATAGCCTTTTAGGTAATAACCCATTAGGGCAAGATAGGAAGTACTACAAGCACCGAGAAGTGTGCTCACCCCTCTTTTTCCTTTTGCTTTTTTGATGATCAGAAATCAGTTCAAAACCCAAACACCCACAGAGCAGAAGAATGCAGCAACTTTCTATTGTGAGTGATCCCTAATAAACATTTGTTATCCTTTATTACAGGTTCTTGGGGGACCTAATTTAATTATGCAAAAAGAGGAGAAGGCAGAGGAGGAGGAATAGTTTTAGTCTTCATATTTCCCTTTATTTTCTAGTTCTATAGCTTTCAAATATACATACATCATAGAATTTATTATATGTGCTTACATTAGATAGTAACAGATTCTTGCAATATGACTCACTCAGACTCCTCAAGTCTTTATTCCCTTGTTTCTTCCACTGAAGTTTCACTATATTCGGTCAGGATGAAACTCAATAGCCAACTGTCAAAAAAATTAAAGAGAAAATTAGACATCTACAAATAGCTTCCACTAAGAAAATTCTAAGATTGCAGTTTTCTCTAATATTTTTATCGGCAGAGTATAAGCTAAAGAAACAAAAGTGGTCACCATTAGTAATAGACAATAATCTAGTAAATATCTGAGATGATATAATAAAGAACTCTGACCAAACTTCAAAACAGAAGAGGTTCTAGAATAAATATGAAACAGTTGCTTAAGTTCAATATCATTCACAGTGCTTAAAATGCATAAAATCACTCATGCATGGAGGTGCAAACCATTAATCTAAACACCAGGAAAACAAAGAGAGGTTCAGTTTGATCTACAAAGCTAGTAGCAGGCCATTTAGGGCTATATAGTAAGACCCTGTCTCAAAAGGAGTCCAACATTCCATTCATGTTTTTTTTCTTTTGAAATAATCATTTCATTCAAGAATATTGTGATCAAGTCATTACTAACTTTAATAATTATTATTATTACAAATATTGATAAAAGTAAATAAAGACAGAATAGTTTGGAAGACATACTATATTTCCCATAAAGTGTTTCTTTAAATTTATAAATTAGGAGAGTTGTTTAGAAAAAAATAAGATTTTTTAAGAGTAGTACAGTTTTACAAGTGTTCAGAATTGTGCAGATGTCAAGTTCCTTGTCCATCAATGTCTGGAGTTTAAAAATGTCAAGCTCCTATGATATTTATAACATTTCAACATAGATGTTGTGGTGTAAAGGGAAATGTTTCCCATAGCACCATATAAATGAACACACGGTTGCCATTTAGTGACATAGTTTAAGAAAGTTATAGAATCTTTAGAGCGGATTATCTTGCAGCATGCATATAACGGGCTTTCCCACAGTATGCAGCTGGGTGAACTCTTTCTATCGACATTTGTATACACTCCTGGGAGTAATACCTAGATCTGCCCAAGGGGTAGAGTAGGCAAGGCATTTCCTTTTCCTGCATTAGTAAGAAGCTTAGTGTATTCAAGACTGTTTTGAAAACAGTCACACTCTTCCTTGAGACCTTCAGTCCCCCGTTTATATCTAATGATAGAAATAGGAAGTCCTCTGTATGGTTTTTTATGATTTGAACTCCAAACTGACAAAAGCAAATCCTCTCAGAAGGTCAGAATAGGTACTCTTATGCAGCACAGCTGTGACTCTGTTTCTGCTGAATCTAGAGTTAGACTTTAGTCTCTGAGCAAGTCACTGAGAGGTAGTGAAAGGACCTTGTGGAGGAAGTACATCCTGGATATGGGATTAGGGTGTTTACAGTTTTACCAACTTTCAGTTGATGTTGTCTACTCCCCCCCCCCCCAAAAAAAAAAGCCTCACCGTCCTTCTCCGACAACCTGGAACAATGCCTGCCTTATGAGTAAGTCAGAATAGAGTCTTCTGAAAGTTGCATTTAATCGTAACATTTTTATCATCACAATAGAACTCAGCTGTATATAAAAGTTTTGCATATAAACATATATGTATATACTTGCATCTAAAAGAAATCATTTATAAAAAAATAACTTTTTTCTTCACTAGGACATATGATGCTAGAGAGATGGAGGAACAACTAAAGTTTCCATTAAAGATGTGCTGAGGATTAAATTCAGATCCCAGAGACCCCATTTAAAGTCAGGTATAGCTGTAAATTCAATTTGGAGGAAGTAGAGAAAGGAAATCCCCATGTTTTCTGTCTAGTCAGTCTAGACAGAGAGATAAAGTGTGGGTTCAAATGGTATCCCTGTGTTACAATAAATAAATAAACAAACAAAAACTAAATAAATAATATGGAGTTTGGTGGAAGAAGATAACGTAGACCACTGCCCTGTAATATATGTGCAATACGTGTTACTCACATGAAAATGTACACACACACGTGCACACACACAGAGGAAATAATAGTCTACAAATGTGAACATGAATACAATATTTCATCTAAATTTGAGAACTACAATAAGGTGGGAAACTGAACCCCATTCTATAACCTATGATAAGGTCAAATATCTTTAGTATGCCTAAAAAAATCATATCACTATGCAATCGGTATGAGGAAGGAAAAATCCTTAAATACAATGTGTCCTTTTGTATACATAACATATACAGCCTAGGTTGCACTTTTCTTTCAATCAAGGTCCACAGAACTTCTCGGCTGTATTATTTATTTTATTTATTTTTTAAATTTATTTATTTAACATTTCCACCTCCTCCTTTCCTCCCATTTCCTTCCCACTTCCCCGACTCTCCCTCCCCCCTCACTCTCCAGTCCTAAGAAAAGTCTGGGTGCCCTGCCTTGTGGGAAGTCCAAGGCCCTCACCATCCAGGTCTAGGAAGGTGTGCATCCAAACAGACTAGGCTCCCAAAAGGCCAGTACATTTTTGGAATAGAATCAAAATCCAGTGTCATTATCATTGGCTTTTCAGTCCACCCTCATTGTCAGCCACAATCAGAGAGTCCGGTTTGATCACCTGCTCGTTCAGACCCAGTCCAGGTGGCGTGGGTGAGCTCCCATTAGATCAGTCCCACCATCTCTGTGGGTGGACGCACCCCTTGTGGTCCTGACCTTGCTCAATTTCTCCCTCCTTCTGCTCTTCATCAGGACCTTGGGAGCTCAGTCCAGTGCTCCGATGTGGGTCTCTGTCTCTATCTCCATCCCTCGCCAGATGAACGATCTATGGTGATATGCACGATATTCATCAGTGTGACTATGGGATAAGGCCAGTGCAGGCACCCTCTCCTCTGCTGCCTATAGACCTAGTTGGGGAAATCCCCTCGGACACCTGAGAATCCCTCGAGAGCCAAGACTCTAGCCAACCCTAAAATGGCTCCCTTGGTTAGGATACCTTCTTCCCTGCTCCCGTTTCCACCCTTCCTCCATCTCAATTATCCCATTCCCCCAAGCTCTCCCCAATCCTCCCCTTCTTCTTTCTCTCTCCCCATCAGCCCTTCCCCCGAATCCACCCCCACTCCCCCTGCTCCCAACATTTGCCCGGCAATCTTGTCAACTTTCAAAGTCCATTTAGCTTCTCTAGGATCATGAACTATAGGCTCAATGTCCTTTGTTTATTGCTAGAAACTGCTTATGAGTGAGTACATACCATATTCCTCTTCTTGGGTCTGGGTTATCACACTCAGTAAAGTGTTTTCTATTTTTATCCATCTGAATGCAAAATTCAAGATGTCATTGTTTTTTACCACTGAGTAGAACTCTAAAGTATATATGTGCCACACATTCTTTATCCATTCTTCTGTTGAAGGGCACCTAGGTTGTTTCCAGTTTCTGGCTATTACAAATAGTGCTGCAATGAACATAGTTGAACAAATGATTTTGTAGTATGATTGAGCATCTCTTGGGTATTTTCCCAAGAGTATAATTGCTGGATCCTGAGGTAGGTTGACTCCCAGTTTCCTGAGAAACCACCACACTGATTTCCAAAGTGGTTGCACAAGTTTGCATTCCCACCAACAATGAATGAGTGTTCCCCTTACTCCACAACCTCCTCAATCATAGGATTTCATTGGTGCTTTTGATTTTAGCCATTCTGATGGGTATAAGATGGTATCTCAGAGTTGTTTTGATTTGCATTTCCCTGATCACTAAGGAGGCTGGGCATGACCTTAAGTGTCTTTTGGCCATTTGAACTTCCGTTGAGAATTCTCTGTTCAGTTCAGTACCCCATTTTTTAATTTTGTTAATTAGAGTTTTAAAGTCTAGTTTCTTGTGTTCTTTATATATTTTGGAGGTCAGACTTTTGTCTCATGTGGGGTTGGTGAAGATCTTCTCCATTCAGTAGGTTGCCTTCTTGTCTTAATGACAGTGTCCTTTGCATTACAGAAGCTTCTCAGTTTCAGGAGGTCCCATTTATTCATTGTTGCTCTTATTGTCCATCAATTATGGTTGACCTATTTAACATTAAACATTCACTCAATCTGAAATAAAATTACATGAGGACCATAATATTGATGCCTTTTCTACCTCACTTAGATCTCCTCTTCATTATATAGATGGAAGACCAGTAGGGACTTGAAATGGATAAACTGATGAAACAGTATTAGAACTACAATGTACTACATACAAATTCAATGAAATCTATTTTTTTGAATATAGGGTTTTTGTTGTTGTTTTTCTTGGTGTTGACAGAGAGGAAGAGGGACGGAAAGGATCTTAAGAAGTTCACAGAGGAAGAGAAAAGTAATCAAAATATGTAATGTTGAAAACATTAATTTGTATACATAATACTTTAATTTTTAATTCT
>NW_026067914.1:9877550-9903725 GCF_014885135.2 Alexandromys fortis | reverse complement strand
TGATGAGGAAATATGTATTTTAAATCTCATAGCCTAATAGAAACACCGATAGAATACATAAATAAGAATTTTGATAAATGTCAGGTAAGACAAATAAGTAGAAAATGCAAGGGTACACATATTTTTCTAAGTTTTAGAAATTTAATTCATAGCAAAGCACACAATACAAGCTGGTTTACTATCCAAAGCAGAGTCTCATTTCCTAACTCCATATCTGTTTTCAAGAAGCAATAATTTTGAAGGGTGGTAGTGACCTTTAATCCAAGTACTTGTGAGGCATAGTGACATTGTTCTTGGACCTTGAGGCCAGTCTGGTTTACAGAGTGAGTTCAAAAACTATCAGGGCTACACAGAAATCCCTTGCATTGGAAAAGAAGAAAAATAAGAAGGAGGAGGAGGAAGGGAGGGGGAGAGGGAGTGAAGAGGGAGAGTGAGTGGGAGAAGGAGAAGAAGAGGCGGGAGAAAGGGGAGAAGAAGAGGAAAAATAAGAATAAGCAACAGGCCAGGCAGTGGTGGCACACACCTTTAATCCCAGCACTCGGGAGGCAGAGGCAGGCGGATCTCTGGGAGTTCGAGGCCAGCCTGGTCTACAGAGCTAGTGCCAGGACAGGCTCCAAAGCCACAGAGAAACCCTGTCTCAAAAACCAAAAAAAAAAAAAAAAAAAGCAACAGAAGAAGAAGAAAGAGGAGGAGGAGGGGAAGATGAAGATGATGATGATATTGTGGAAATTCATTCAACCAATAGCCTTTTAGGTAATAACCCATTAGGGCAAGATAGGAAGTACTACAAGCACCGAGAAGTGTGCTCACCCCTCTTTTTCCTTTTGCTTTTTTGATGATCAGAAATCAGTTCAAAACCCAAACACCCACAGAGCAGAAGAATGCAGCAACTTTCTATTGTGAGTGATCCCTAATAAACATTTGTTATCCTTTATTACAGGTTCTTGGGGGACCTAATTTAATTATGCAAAAAGAGGAGAAGGCAGAGGAGGAGGAATAGTTTTAGTCTTCATATTTCCCTTTATTTTCTAGTTCTATAGCTTTCAAATATACATACATCATAGAATTTATTATATGTGCTTACATTAGATAGTAACAGATTCTTGCAATATGACTCACTCAGACTCCTCAAGTCTTTATTCCCTTGTTTCTTCCACTGAAGTTTCACTATATTCGGTCAGGATGAAACTCAATAGCCAACTGTCAAAAAAATTAAAGAGAAAATTAGACATCTACAAATAGCTTCCACTAAGAAAATTCTAAGATTGCAGTTTTCTCTAATATTTTTATCGGCAGAGTATAAGCTAAAGAAACAAAAGTGGTCACCATTAGTAATAGACAATAATCTAGTAAATATCTGAGATGATATAATAAAGAACTCTGACCAAACTTCAAAACAGAAGAGGTTCTAGAATAAATATGAAACAGTTGCTTAAGTTCAATATCATTCACAGTGCTTAAAATGCATAAAATCACTCATGCATGGAGGTGCAAACCATTAATCTAAACACCAGGAAAACAAAGAGAGGTTCAGTTTGATCTACAAAGCTAGTAGCAGGCCATTTAGGGCTATATAGTAAGACCCTGTCTCAAAAGGAGTCCAACATTCCATTCATGTTTTTTTTCTTTTGAAATAATCATTTCATTCAAGAATATTGTGATCAAGTCATTACTAACTTTAATAATTATTATTATTACAAATATTGATAAAAGTAAATAAAGACAGAATAGTTTGGAAGACATACTATATTTCCCATAAAGTGTTTCTTTAAATTTATAAATTAGGAGAGTTGTTTAGAAAAAAATAAGATTTTTTAAGAGTAGTACAGTTTTACAAGTGTTCAGAATTGTGCAGATGTCAAGTTCCTTGTCCATCAATGTCTGGAGTTTAAAAATGTCAAGCTCCTATGATATTTATAACATTTCAACATAGATGTTGTGGTGTAAAGGGAAATGTTTCCCATAGCACCATATAAATGAACACACGGTTGCCATTTAGTGACATAGTTTAAGAAAGTTATAGAATCTTTAGAGCGGATTATCTTGCAGCATGCATATAACGGGCTTTCCCACAGTATGCAGCTGGGTGAACTCTTTCTATCGACATTTGTATACACTCCTGGGAGTAATACCTAGATCTGCCCAAGGGGTAGAGTAGGCAAGGCATTTCCTTTTCCTGCATTAGTAAGAAGCTTAGTGTATTCAAGACTGTTTTGAAAACAGTCACACTCTTCCTTGAGACCTTCAGTCCCCCGTTTATATCTAATGATAGAAATAGGAAGTCCTCTGTATGGTTTTTTATGATTTGAACTCCAAACTGACAAAAGCAAATCCTCTCAGAAGGTCAGAATAGGTACTCTTATGCAGCACAGCTGTGACTCTGTTTCTGCTGAATCTAGAGTTAGACTTTAGTCTCTGAGCAAGTCACTGAGAGGTAGTGAAAGGACCTTGTGGAGGAAGTACATCCTGGATATGGGATTAGGGTGTTTACAGTTTTACCAACTTTCAGTTGATGTTGTCTACTCCCCCCCCCCCCAAAAAAAAAAGCCTCACCGTCCTTCTCCGACAACCTGGAACAATGCCTGCCTTATGAGTAAGTCAGAATAGAGTCTTCTGAAAGTTGCATTTAATCGTAACATTTTTATCATCACAATAGAACTCAGCTGTATATAAAAGTTTTGCATATAAACATATATGTATATACTTGCATCTAAAAGAAATCATTTATAAAAAAATAACTTTTTTCTTCACTAGGACATATGATGCTAGAGAGATGGAGGAACAACTAAAGTTTCCATTAAAGATGTGCTGAGGATTAAATTCAGATCCCAGAGACCCCATTTAAAGTCAGGTATAGCTGTAAATTCAATTTGGAGGAAGTAGAGAAAGGAAATCCCCATGTTTTCTGTCTAGTCAGTCTAGACAGAGAGATAAAGTGTGGGTTCAAATGGTATCCCTGTGTTACAATAAATAAATAAACAAACAAAAACTAAATAAATAATATGGAGTTTGGTGGAAGAAGATAACGTAGACCACTGCCCTGTAATATATGTGCAATACGTGTTACTCACATGAAAATGTACACACACACGTGCACACACACAGAGGAAATAATAGTCTACAAATGTGAACATGAATACAATATTTCATCTAAATTTGAGAACTACAATAAGGTGGGAAACTGAACCCCATTCTATAACCTATGATAAGGTCAAATATCTTTAGTATGCCTAAAAAAATCATATCACTATGCAATCGGTATGAGGAAGGAAAAATCCTTAAATACAATGTGTCCTTTTGTATACATAACATATACAGCCTAGGTTGCACTTTTCTTTCAATCAAGGTCCACAGAACTTCTCGGCTGTATTATTTATTTTATTTATTTTTTAAATTTATTTATTTAACATTTCCACCTCCTCCTTTCCTCCCATTTCCTTCCCACTTCCCCGACTCTCCCTCCCCCCTCACTCTCCAGTCCTAAGAAAAGTCTGGGTGCCCTGCCTTGTGGGAAGTCCAAGGCCCTCACCATCCAGGTCTAGGAAGGTGTGCATCCAAACAGACTAGGCTCCCAAAAGGCCAGTACATTTTTGGAATAGAATCAAAATCCAGTGTCATTATCATTGGCTTTTCAGTCCACCCTCATTGTCAGCCACAATCAGAGAGTCCGGTTTGATCACCTGCTCGTTCAGACCCAGTCCAGGTGGCGTGGGTGAGCTCCCATTAGATCAGTCCCACCATCTCTGTGGGTGGACGCACCCCTTGTGGTCCTGACCTTGCTCAATTTCTCCCTCCTTCTGCTCTTCATCAGGACCTTGGGAGCTCAGTCCAGTGCTCCGATGTGGGTCTCTGTCTCTATCTCCATCCCTCGCCAGATGAACGATCTATGGTGATATGCACGATATTCATCAGTGTGACTATGGGATAAGGCCAGTGCAGGCACCCTCTCCTCTGCTGCCTATAGACCTAGTTGGGGAAATCCCCTCGGACACCTGAGAATCCCTCGAGAGCCAAGACTCTAGCCAACCCTAAAATGGCTCCCTTGGTTAGGATACCTTCTTCCCTGCTCCCGTTTCCACCCTTCCTCCATCTCAATTATCCCATTCCCCCAAGCTCTCCCCAATCCTCCCCTTCTTCTTTCTCTCTCCCCATCAGCCCTTCCCCCGAATCCACCCCCACTCCCCCTGCTCCCAACATTTGCCCGGCAATCTTGTCAACTTTCAAAGTCCATTTAGCTTCTCTAGGATCATGAACTATAGGCTCAATGTCCTTTGTTTATTGCTAGAAACTGCTTATGAGTGAGTACATACCATATTCCTCTTCTTGGGTCTGGGTTATCACACTCAGTAAAGTGTTTTCTATTTTTATCCATCTGAATGCAAAATTCAAGATGTCATTGTTTTTTACCACTGAGTAGAACTCTAAAGTATATATGTGCCACACATTCTTTATCCATTCTTCTGTTGAAGGGCACCTAGGTTGTTTCCAGTTTCTGGCTATTACAAATAGTGCTGCAATGAACATAGTTGAACAAATGATTTTGTAGTATGATTGAGCATCTCTTGGGTATTTTCCCAAGAGTATAATTGCTGGATCCTGAGGTAGGTTGACTCCCAGTTTCCTGAGAAACCACCACACTGATTTCCAAAGTGGTTGCACAAGTTTGCATTCCCACCAACAATGAATGAGTGTTCCCCTTACTCCACAACCTCCTCAATCATAGGATTTCATTGGTGCTTTTGATTTTAGCCATTCTGATGGGTATAAGATGGTATCTCAGAGTTGTTTTGATTTGCATTTCCCTGATCACTAAGGAGGCTGGGCATGACCTTAAGTGTCTTTTGGCCATTTGAACTTCCGTTGAGAATTCTCTGTTCAGTTCAGTACCCCATTTTTTAATTTTGTTAATTAGAGTTTTAAAGTCTAGTTTCTTGTGTTCTTTATATATTTTGGAGGTCAGACTTTTGTCTCATGTGGGGTTGGTGAAGATCTTCTCCATTCAGTAGGTTGCCTTCTTGTCTTAATGACAGTGTCCTTTGCATTACAGAAGCTTCTCAGTTTCAGGAGGTCCCATTTATTCATTGTTGCTCTTATTGTCCATCAATTATGGTTGACCTATTTAACATTAAACATTCACTCAATCTGAAATAAAATTACATGAGGACCATAATATTGATGCCTTTTCTACCTCACTTAGATCTCCTCTTCATTATATAGATGGAAGACCAGTAGGGACTTGAAATGGATAAACTGATGAAACAGTATTAGAACTACAATGTACTACATACAAATTCAATGAAATCTATTTTTTTGAATATAGGGTTTTTGTTGTTGTTTTTCTTGGTGTTGACAGAGAGGAAGAGGGACGGAAAGGATCTTAAGAAGTTCACAGAGGAAGAGAAAAGTAATCAAAATATGTAATGTTGAAAACATTAATTTGTATACATTATATCTTATCTTGTCTCTTTCTTTACATTCTTAAACCATAATGAAGATATTTGTATCTTTGATTTTATTTTCAACACTATTATATCAAGCACTTTTAACTGTCAAAAAATTTTATGAGGTGAACAAACATTGCCTGAAAAAACTATTTCAGTAATTTTATATTTAGTGTTTCAAATTTTCTTTTAAAGAATAAATAATAGTAGACATGTGATAAAACAAATACAATAGAAAAAATGTAATATTTCACAAAAACATAAAACATTCTTTCTTATTTAGTTTTGAACTTTCAAGTGAAAATGGATTGCTACATTTAATCTCAAACCATTTTTTGGAGTGGGGTTGAGACAGGGTTTCTCTGTGTAGCTTTAGAGCCTGTCATGAAACTCACACTGTAGTTCAGGCTGGCATCAAACTTACAGAGATCCATAAATTTTTGACGCCAGAGTGATGGGATTAGAACAGCCATACTTTTAAAGAACTGACTGTGTATTACTTTTTAAGAAGATGTGTAGAATTATGAAACTGGCGAGAATGGATCAGCTGAATGAAAACAGTATAAAGTCTAATTAACTGAAAAGAATTTTTCTTTTTTTAATTCTTCCTGGGTATTAAAAAAGAATGGATTACCTGATTTTCTGGCATAGCAGCCATGTTATTTTTAATGATTTAATTAGCTGTTTTAATATTAAAACTTCCTGGAATATTGAGGACTTTAACCTTATAATGATTTAGGGATGTTATAGCAAGGAATCCAAGATCTATATTGTGATTTTATATATGCATATTCCCGTGCAAAATCTTTAAAAGGAATGCAGGATTACTGTGAACTAGAATGTATGAGTACATGAATTTAAAATAATTGTAATGGCATTGCAATGAATAGATGAATACTTCCTCAGCAAAGATGGCATGATAGGTGATAGAAATCTTTCTAACCTCATAGGTGATTTTATGCAATTTGAAATAATAGAAATCAGGAGTATAAATCCTAATGTAAGCCATCAATTTTTACAGAGTAAAGTAAGGATTCTTGAAGCACAGTGTGTGTGGGATGATACCTCTCTCCACCCAGATAAAAACAGAAGAAAATTGTTAATAGAAACCCATGACTGTCTCACTTCATATTCAGGTACGTGTGTGTGGAGATGCTACTGCAGGTGAAAACAACATGTCCTCAGGAGCAAGAGTTCTGTGATGATGTAACTGTTAACATGCTTGATTCAAGAATGTTCAAATTCAAATGAGGACTCCAGTATAAATTTCAGATTGGTAAATGTGTTTTTCATTAAGATCAAATTTTAACAGTATATTTTCTTTATATATTCTTGGTGAAATTATCTCGCACATGTTACAAAATAATTCATATACAAATAGAAATGTAGTAAAAAATCAAATAGGAAACATCCCAAAGGGAGAATTGATGTAGGTTTCAGAGTTATGACACTTATCAACCTTTGGACTAAAGAAAAAGTAATATTTAAATGTAATATTAAAATATTTAAAATTAAAAGTGTTGCCTATGCCCAGGTTTTGTGGGAAATGAGAGACAGAACACCTCTTTCTAGGCACAGTGGGGAAGCAGATGAGGGAACATGGTTCCCCATCTAATGCTTCAGCTACAAGCTGACAGCCATGGTTGCAAAACAGTGGCTTCAGGAATCTGTAGATTCAGGACAGTCAAATATCTGTAAAGATGAAAGTAATCAGGTAAAAATACGTTTCCTTTATTCCATTTTACATTTTTTTTGCTTCTTTGTCAAAAATCTGGTGTTTGTATTCATATCCAGGTCTTCGTTATTAGTTCCATTGATCCTTGTGTCTTTTTTATGCCAATATCAAGCTGTTTTCAGTATTGTAGCTCTGAAAAGGTGTTTGAAGTTAAAGATTGTGATGCATTCAGAAGTTCCTATGTTGCACAGAATTGTTTTGGCTATCCCGAGTTTCTTTTGTTTGTTTGTTTGTTTTAAGTTGAATATTCTTGCAAAATCTGTAAGAATTGTGTTGTGATTTTGTATTAAATCTGTAGATTGCTTTTGGTAATATTGTTATTTTACTATGGTAATTTACCTACTCAAGGGCATGGGAGATTTCAAGATATTTTGTGATATGTATAGCTATTGTGAAGTATGATGTTTCTCTGATTTCTTTCTCAGCCCATTTATCATCTGTGTAAAAGAGGTGTATTTAGGTTGTTTCCAGATTCTAGCTATGACAAATAATTCTGCTATAAACATAGTTGAGCACATGTCCTTGTGGTATGATTGAACATCCTTTGTATATATACCTAAAAGTAGTATTGCTGAGTTTTGAGGTAGGTTGTTGCCTAATTTTCTGAGAAATCAGCATACTGGTATCCAAAGTGGCTGTACCGGTTTGCACTCTCACCAGCAATAGCGGAGTTTCTTTAAGGAAGTGTAAAGTTTTGCCTGGCAATCACCTTGGTTACTGCTGACATTGTGGCAGTCCACAGGAACATGCTGTAGCCAGTTGAGACTGACCCGTGCTGTACGGTGGCACCAGGAAAGGCAAGCAGCAGAAAAAGATGTATTTCTGTTGAGGCCCATTCTCAACATATGGTGCCCAATTTGGGGTTGACTGGTGAACCTTGAAAACCACAGAAGAGTGGCCAGGTATTGAAAGGGAATTGTGAGGAACCCTGTGAGAAAATTGTTCCATAGGTGGAGAGATGAGTAATGAGCGCTCAGAAATAGATAATAAAAAAGCAAAGACAGAAGCGGGGAAGGAATTCAGGAGTAAAACTGTAAATATTTGTAGATAGGAGACAAGGAGATAGTATTCAGTTATCTTGCTTGGGTGTGTTTTGATAGCTAGAGGAACTAAAGTGGAGCTGCAACAAAGGAGAGATATTTAGGGATTGTAAATAGTTTGTTCCCACCACTGCACTGGCAATAAGCTCCTCCACCTTCCTGCTGCTCCAGGACTCAGGGGCGGGGGCCAAGGTGAGGCCCTGCATTCCCCTGGAAGCAGCAGTGTTGTGGTCACAGAGCTGAGGTTTCTGTTGCTACTGAATGGGTAGGAAGAGAGAAAGAAGTGCGGCACTGTGCCTGACAATTACCTAGGTTACCACTGCGATTGTGACCGTACACGTGCTCGCACTGTAGCCTGCTGAGTCTGACCTGTGCTGAACAGGGGAGCCAGAAAAGGCAAGAGCAGACAAAGAAATGTTTGTGTTCAGGCCTTTCCTCAACAATCAACGAGGTTCTTCACTTTTATTTGGCATCCTGCAATCAACGAGGTTCTTCACTTTTATTTGGCATCCTGATCATTTAAAGTCATCTTCGCAAGATTTTCATCTTCTGATCCCTCTACCACTGAATGTACTCAGTAAGTTAAGGTCACACTCAGAGCCAGTTACATAGTATTACAAAGTAACTGCTTTTTCTGCGATTCTCTGAGGCTACAAAACTGGTTTTTTTTTTTTGCTCTTCCTTGAAGATTTTGTGCTATAATTTTAGCATGTATGAATCTACTACAGTTTTGAATGTAATACCCTATTGTTGGCATTTTACCTGGTTGATTCTGTTTACATGTATGAACCCAAATTCTTCTATAAGAACAACAGTTGTGTGTGTGTGTGTGTGTGTGTTTATAGTCAAATGGCTATATCAGTTTGAATTTATGGATGTGTATATTTGAATTGTTCACATTGTGCCAACATCTCTAAATTTCCATTCTCTTTTTAACTTCCCTTTCATTTTTACAGGTTCTCTTTATTTTTGGCCTGGTTTAACATTCTAAACTGACATTTATATTCCTTCAACACTAGCAGAGTACTCTGCCACCCTCTGCTCATCACCATGGTTTCAGTGAAGGAATTTTCTGTCATTTCAATTGTTTTCCCTGTAGCCTCGTTGTCTTTTTGTCTGGAATTACATATTTCTCCTTTCCGTCAAAGAAATTTTAGTGTCCTTTCTCATTATATTCTTTCCTCTATTCACTTTGAGATTTATTCTGGATCATTCTTCTGTATGTTTTTTTATAAGGGTCTCATGTATCAAATATTTATGCCTGTTAGTTTTCTGAGTACTTATTTTTACCTACTTTTTTTTTTTTCTCTTTTAGGACCACAGTGGCACAGGTAATAAATTTCTTGGAATAATTACTACAGGTCTCTGATGACTACTTTCTCCATATACATTTATTGTTGATCTGGGAAGTATCTGCAAAGAACTCAGAGTCCATATTTACAGACTCTTTCTTCCACCTTTCTTATCTGCTCTTTAATGTACCCAACGATCCTGTCTTCCACATCTTCCCAATCTCAGATCTACAGAAGTTTGCTATTCCCCTACCATCTACTTACATTGTCGAGGATTCATTGACTCATGTATGATTAACTTTATGTTTTGACATGACTGGTGATCTTGTATTTAGACTTTTCTACTTTTTTTTAAGATTTATTTATTATGTACACAGTGTTCAGCCTCCATGCCTGCAGGCCAGAAGAGGGCACCAGATCTCATTCTAGATGGTTGTGAGCCACCATGTGGTTGCTGGGAATTGAACTCAGGACCTCCGGTAGAGCAGTCAGTGCTCTTAACCTCTGAGCCATCTCTCCAGCCCTTTTACTTTTTTTTTTTTTTCCTGAGACTTTTGTACTTATTTGAATCCTTCTGTCTCATACCTGAATGGGCAACACTTGAAAAAAAAATCCTGATAGTTTTCTTCCTGTTCCTTCATGGTGGTGCCTGGAGGGCTTCTGTAAGCAATAGCATCCAATATCAGTCATTACTTTTCAGTTTGTGTCTGATTAGCTGGAGTTCCTGTCTTCGTGGCTACACAACATTTAGTCTTTAACACTCATTGCACTTTTCTGTGTCAGTCAACTGACCAGGATACTTTCAATAATGCATACCCAATATATTTATTATTTTGATAATAACATAAAATTTTATCACACTTTCTAGCACCATGCTTCATAAATCTAGTGAAATAAAAATCAGGAGACACAGAATTGATTTGGTTAACATAAACAGCGTTATGTTCACGAGCAACTGTAGAATTGTTTTCAATCTTTATCAAACACATTTTCCCTAAAATACAATATTGCAATTACAAGCCGAGCATGAAAATGTCTGTGCATTGTACTAGTGCCAATGAGTAATCTCCTGTTTTGGGCTATACACGTTGCAGTTCAGCTGTTCAATGCATGTTTACATAAGCTCACATCTTCCCACTCAACAAAATTTCCAAAAGAGCACAGCTCAGTGAAAAGCTGAAGAGGGTATGATGAGTGGAAAACAAGTCTATTCTTAACAAGCCATAATCAAATCATTACATGATGCTCTGTTCTTTATTCTGCATTTGGTATGAGAATCCTTCAGATGAAAGAAAAAACAATAAGAAATAAAAGTTGACAAATAGTGTTTCCATTCAAATTGAGATCTCAGCGTCTTAGAAAAATAGATGCTGAGTCACAAGATACATTATTAACAGTGTGTTGTATTGATTCTGGGAAAAGTTTGCTTAGAGGCATAGTTTACAAAAGGATTGTTTTCTATGAAGGGTACTTATGTGAATGCTTCCAAAAGCACAGTAATTTCTTCAATAGCAACCATTTAATGTAGATTTTGAAATTGTGTTAAAAATTAAGGAAGTGGAGTTGTATATAAGATGCACATAATCTGGAAGAAAAATGTAGAGAACTTTACCAAACCTATTACTTTGATGAATGGCTTTGCTGTTTTGCCACTAATCATGTTTTTTTTTTTTTTTTTTTTTTTTTTTTTTTTTTTTTTTTGGCCTTCAGTAAGTGGGTAGGCGGAAGTAAAATACCTTCTTTGATTACAGTCAAATTGTGGATTGCATTTATAAAACAGAAGCATTTCTTCACTGGCATTTTGTGTTGTCTTAATTTTAGACCCAGATAATTTTACATTCCCTCCTATTCATAACAAAGATACTATTTTATTTTGTTTAAATTTTGATGTGAAAAATAATTGGCATTCCCCTCTGAAGGAAAGAGAATTCATTGATATTCACCTATTAGATTTGAAATCTCAATTTATTTTGTGGAACTGTAAAAGCTAAATAATATATTTTCTTCATCAAATTCATTGTTGAAAGATATAAGATACAAGTGAGTGGAGGAATTGGTGGCAATTACTTTTGGATACAATATCAAAAGAAGAGGACTATATTATGTACCTACCTCAAATGTCTACAAACATCACTTATGAACTTTGTCTTATAATTTAGATCAAATGTACTACTCTTCAAAGTACTGACAATTATATTTGTTCTCAACATACTGTGTATGTGTGCATACTAAAACAACAGATGACAGGGGAAGATATCCCTTAAATAGAAATACAGATTTATTTTAAAAACTTTCTCATGTAAATTTTCTTTCTCTTACTATCTATCACCAATGAGATTTTGAAATATTTACATCCATGAAAAATGTAATACAATAATAATATGTTAAAATATATCTCTTATCTATCTGTCTTTTTATTTATCATCTATTTATCTGTCATCTNTATATTATATATATATATATTTTTTTTCTGGTATATGGTTTAGAAATAATACTAAAATGACCACTAGTCAAGACTGTTAAGAATTACAGTGTTTGAAGTCTTGAGTTGTTCCATGGTTTCCTTTCAGAGTAAAGTCTTCTATCCTACTCACAAATCTCAGTAAGTTCAGAAAGTAAAAAAACTCAAAAGATGTCTTCAGCCTTCAGCAAATCACTGAAACTGATGAGACACCCAAGACTTCCCCTCCAATTAGTATTTATAAACCATAAGCAGTGCTAAGAGACACTCCCAAAGAAGCTGAGCTGCGCAGAGAAGTCAGCTCATACTATCTGGGCTACCAGAGATGGCATTACTGAAACTTGAACTGCCTGCAGGGCATCCTATGAAGGTTAGGGCTCCATATTTCATGAACTGTCTCCCAGGCTGCAGTAGGATGTTTGATGCGGCTGGATATAAGAGGTCTCTGTCCTCTGTGTAATTCACCCCTCTTCTAATTTATAGCACTAATGCCAAAAAGTTCATTGTCTTATGGAGTTGGATGTTGGTGGTATCTGCACATTGGTCTGTCATTGGCTCACTGTGTTCTGTGAAGAGACACTTGTGACTACCTCCCATGTCATCTGACATACGTGCATTGCAAATATTGGAAAGAAACATTGTGATCAATATTGGCTCAGGACACCTGAAGAACAGCTTCTCCCCACAGAGAAGATTTATTTGCCAAGAAGGACAAAGGACAGAGAATAAGAGGCAAACACAGAAGATTGAGGATGAGGAATAGGTGTATTTGTCCCCCAAGGTTGGTGGACTGCTTCTGAATCGACATGAGACAGATCTGCCCCATATGAAAAGGACAGTTCATAAAGGTAAAAAGGAAAACCCTATGTTAGGATGAGGTGTTTAATTTTAATTGGACAAGTTAATTAGTTGAGCCAGGGGGGCTATTCATTGCTGGACTTCAGTACTTTTATAGCAGGACCTTGCTAGTTAGTCTCAGGAGGAGTAAGTGGTCAGAAAAGAAAATAGACCTTTGTTGCTAGTGTTAGTTTAGGAATTTAATCTAATGATTTTTTTTTTGTGAGGCAGAGGGAATGAGGAAGAAGGTCAAGGCCTTGCCAGAGCCATATTTGTCATGCATGGCCTGATTAGAATCCCTTCAAATATTTGACAAGGAAGCCAGTTATTTAAAAAAAAAAAAACAGGGGAGAGGACCTAAAGTCACTATATATGAGAGCTTACATATAGTAGACGTTTTGCATTCACTTTTTGAGATGTGATCTCATTAGACAGCCCAAAATAGCACCACTTATTGGAGTTTTCCTCCATTAATTTGTTGACTGTTGGGATTATAGAAACTGGTTGCTATCTCTACACAGGGAACATTCACACTAAACTAGATTGATGATAGTTCTCATATAAATTTCATTTACTACCTCTAGTAGTTCCTCTGTCTTTCACCTGTGCCCCTAGATTTCACTTTTATTTTGTTTTATATTTTATCATCAATATCACCAAAGTACAGCTTCAGATGGCTTATAGTTTTCATGCCTTAGTGCTACAGGGCCACTAAAGCAAGAAGTTTAGGACTAAAGCTGGCTTTGGTTTCCTGTAGTGCTTAGCTGCTTACCAACCACCATAGAATACATCTCTCCTATATTAGATTCAGAATACAGCGAAGTTTGAATGTTCATATTTGTTTCCTGATAATGAATTGAAAAGTTTGTCTTGTTTGTGATGATGCCCAGAGTTAAATGTAATGTCATATAAAATTGGGAGCAAGTGCAGTGGGGAATATATGAGCTAAACTACATTTTGAAAAAGAACGCTAATACATTTTATCCAAAATGAAATGTAAAAGCTAA
Source organism: Alexandromys fortis (assembly GCF_014885135.2). Lineage (NCBI taxonomy): Eukaryota > Metazoa > Chordata > Mammalia > Rodentia > Cricetidae > Alexandromys > Alexandromys fortis. Next base: position 9,889,912 of record NW_026067914.1, on the reverse strand, counting down.
AAATGGAACCAGTATTTATATTATGAAGGAAAGTGAGAGCATCGATGCTATATTTAGAGAAAATGAACCAAAACAGGGAAGCAAGCTGAGATAAGGTGCTGCTGAAATCACAGCTTAACAGGAACAGAATTGGCCCTTCTTAGAAAGATTATTAGCTGCTTTGGAGATGTTGCTCACTCCAGTCAATGAGAGGAAAGTAAAGTTACTATATGAGTTACAATTTATAATCTTGAATTAGTTCCTTTTATTTTTACTTTACTCTGATTTAGGCTTTAGAGCAGGTTATACTTTTAACCTTTTATCATTGTCCATATACAATCTTTGCTTATAGTATTTATTTTTACATACTGACATTATTTTTATTTAGAGTAATAATTAACCCTAGTAACATAACTTTTGTCCTTCCTTTTTCTGGTCTCTCAAATCTTATAATGCGGTTCAGGCATGAGTAAGAAATAAACATATTTGCCTTCTAGAATGGCTCAAAGTACATGAATTTTGCAAATTGTGCTATTAAGTATGAAACAAAATTAAATTGTTGAAACAGAAATTGCAAGTTAATTTAAAACTTAATGGTATTTCTTGATTTCCCTTTGGCTTTAAAGATGAGTTCATATTTATTTCAAGTACTTTCCCTTTGCACAAAAGATCAACTACTCTACTAAAAAAGCATACTATTTAAATAAAGCATTTTCTAAGCAACAGTCTGAAATGGATAACTGAAATGGATAACAATAGCTATTTAGTAGATGCTAACAACCACACTCTCAAAGCATACAAAATGAAAAAAAAAAAAAAAGACAAAAGGAATCTGAAATGCCATTCATGTTTTGCAGAAGAAAATACTATTATACATACAAACTCTGCATTGAAGAGTATTTAAAAAACTTTCATACTTAGGTACTAGCATACTTAGTCATAGGAAAAATTGACAGTTCATTGCTGTGGTAGAGTGGCCTGTACCCTGTCACTTGTATTTTAATTAAACACTGATTGGCCAGAAGCCAGGCAGGAAGTATAACTGGGGCAACCAGGCAGGAAGTAGAGTTGGAGCAATAAGACTTCTGGGAAGAAGGAATTGTCACCCAGACAGAGCGGAAGCCAGACACAGGGCAAAAAAAGATGCAAGATGTGACTGCCTTGCCAAAAAAGGTACCAAGCCATGGGGCTAACACAGACAAGTATTATGGGCTAACACAAGTTATAAGAGATAATAAGAAGCCTGAGCTGTTAGGCCAATAAGTTTATAATTAATGCAGACCTGTGTGTTTTATTTGGGACTAAACGGCTGTGGGAACTGGGCAGGACAAAAATCCTGATAAGCAGGCCCTTGGTTGCTATTGCCCATTCCATCAGAGGATTGTTTTATGTGAGTCTACTCCTAAATAAGTAACCCTTTATTATATTCAATCTGAGCTAGTATGAAATTTCTTTTAAGTATCCTTCATCTTCTACTCAGTAAAGCAGATCAAACTTTACAGACTATATTTTACTGTAAAGAAATTATTAAAATTAACTTAAATATATATTTTACTATTTTTTCACAGGTAAATATGTTATATTAAAAATTCAAACAGCTACCAGTTCTAGAGAGGGCAATCTATAAATAATTATTTATATTGAAAATCACTTGTTTATAACTTTTGATATGATAGGAAGCATAGCAGACCTCCAGAGACAACTGTGTCCAAGGAAACTTTGCTAAGATATATAGTATGAGAAAGAAGAATTGAGGGTACCAATGAACAATCTGTTAAGTGTAGGATACAGCTACTTGTTGGTTCCCAGCTGCCTAGCCTCAAAATAATCACATAGAAACTGTATTAATTAAATAAATGTTTGGCCCATTAGCCCTAGTTATTTTTTTATTGGCTAACTCTTATATATTAATTTAACCCATTTCTATTAATCTGTGCATCCCACATGGCAGTGGCTTCTGAGCAAAGTTTTGGTGTCTGTCTCCGGCAGGGCTACATGGCTTCTCTCTGATTCTGCCTCCTTTCTCCCAACATTCACCTTAATTTCTCTGCCTATTTAAGTTCTGCCCTGTTATCAGTGTAAAGAAATTTCTTTATTTATTAATCATAATCACAGCACACAGAGGAAAATCCCACATCATTTAAGTATGTGATCCATTTTAAAGAATGTGTTATGCTTGACTTGTTCTAATAGCCAAAATATAAGTTTATTTGTCCCCTCACAATAGAAGAGTAAGGCAGAAGAATAGAGGATCAGTATTAGAATGAGACTTTGAAGGACGTATGGTGCTTTTAGCTTTAAAACTAGAAGGAAGGATCTTCAGCTGGCAAGAAAGCAATGAGCACAAGCTTTAAAAGTCAGTCTTTCTAAGACTTCAACAAAAGAATAAAATATACGTTGCTCAAAACATGACTCAAGGACAACGAGAATTCTAACAGGAGCTGTAAGAGCAGTTTAGTAATATTCTACCCAATAAAGTAGCAGGAACTTCTTATAGCTGCATTGTAAAGATAAAATAAATACATGTACTCCATAAAGGCTAAGTCTAAACCTGCCAGAAACATTCTTTTTGTTTATGATTCAGTTTTACAGTATATCAGTTTTCTGAACTAACAAATCATATTGCTTGGTAATGCCCCCTAGTTGTGTTGCCCTCAGGCCTTTTTATAAGATAGGATAGTTGTAAGATGTGAACACAAATGACCCTTATTGCCCCAAGAGAAGACTATTAAGAAGATCCAGGAAAAACTCTCTCCATTTTCATCCACTGTTCTCTGAAAACATACAGATAGGAGACACCAAAGAAGAACCCACACAATGACTGGAAAAGCCTCAACATTACTCCCTTGTTTTGAAGCAGATTACAGTGACTACTATAGTGTGGCACCAACAGGTAAGGTTGACTAGACTTTTGTACTGACTTTCTCAAAAGCAGTTCCTTAATCCACACGTGTTGAGAAGAACATTACCTATTTTTGAGGAACATTCAAGATATTATTTCCCTCATAACATGGATAAAAATTGCGAACTGTTGAGGAAGAAACATAAAATCATTAAATTCATTACTCAGTGTTTTCATGCTAAGACTGAATGGCTAATTTAATTACAAAATTTATTACTTTTAGAGACTTATTTGAACATACATAAATATGTATAGTATGAGTACATAAGCATTTATATATGTGTGCATATGTTGAGAAAGATAGACAGGAATAGATATGTATATGTGCATATATGTGTGTAAACATGCATGAAATAGTGATAAATGTAACATGTATGTGTGTATAAATATGCATACATATGAGAGAGAGAAAAAATTAAGAGGAGAGATAGAGATTGGAAAATAACATTGATGACTTATTTCTAAAAAAAATGCTTTAATTTACTACAGGTCCAATTAAACAGACAAATAATTCAAACAACAGTTAATAATTTTCTAGGTTTTGGACATTATGTTAACTTTTTTAGAAAACTAAAAACAGTGCAAAAGAAGGCTTAGAAAAATATATTAGTGTTGAAACAATTGCTGAATGAGGATGAGAACCTCAACCTACTCTTCAGTAGTCACTTAAATCTGGATGTGATCATATAAATATCCACATGTTTGTGTATGTATATGGATATGTGTATGTATGCATGTGTGTATGTATGTATGTAATAGTTTAGTCTCAGTGAGGGAGGACAGACCTAAGAGGATATAGGGCTTTTTGGCTAGTTAGAAAAGCCAAAATGGTAGGGTCCATGTTCAATAAGACCCTTCCTTATAATATAAGAAGGAGCCTATTACTCTTGATATCAAGTTTTGGTCTTCAAAAAGGCATGCTAGGACCTGAAAATGGCTGGTAAACCTGCTCATGCATAAAGATATGAAAATATACATGCAAACAAACACTCACACATAAACACACACATAAACATATGAAATTATTTCAACAAATCCAATAAACCTGCCAAAGTTCCACTTCTGATAAACAAGAGATAATCTTTTTAATGTATTTGACTTGGTGTTTGTGTGTGTGTGTTTGAAAGAGACATCCTGTCATATACTTCTGACTTCCACTACTACTCATTTCTAATACTCTTTCCTCAGCATGCACATACACATGTACCCAGACACCCACACCTACATGCGCAATTAAACTTGACAAAAGGAAACAGAGCAAAGGTAATCAGGACAAGAAGAGCTGGTAACTATCCATGTTTTGGTAGAATAAGGAAAATAATATGGATGTATGAGATTGGAGAATTAATTTTAATTTTTAAAGGTATTGTTGGAATGTTGGAAAATATTCTGGGATGATGGAATAGCTATTGCAAAATCACTGAGAAATATTCTTGGCGGACTCACAGAGTCGTAAAGGCCAAGGTAGGTGGGGAAGGTGAGCAGAAGTGAAATCAGAAGGAAATGAGGTCAGACTGGTCAACGTGAACCAGAACATTATGGTCTGTAGACAGGCATAAGAACTTTGACTTTTATTAAATTAAATTTGAAATCATTGCAGGATAAGAAATAGAGACCTTATTAACAAAATGCTGCAGTAATAAAGAAATGTAAAGGTTGTTTATAAAAGGATTTAGCCTTAAGAAAAATGATTATTTTTGAGACTCAAGACAAATTTTGTAAAAAGAATTTCTAGGAATTTGCAATGATGCTGTAGAGGAAAATAAAACAATAGAGAGACTTTGAAAATTTCTCCTGAAAAAAAAAATAGAAAGATGGACTTGCCAGAAATTAAACGGGCAATAAATCAATGGAAATTGAGGTCTTAAGGTTGTGATTCTGTGGTCCTGATATCAGAGTGTCATTGTGGCAGATATTAAAGTAGGTTCTATACAACTTATTGAACCATTTTAACATTTAAAATGTTATAGAACAAAGATAGAGGAGCCTTATAAACATAATGCACTGAATAATGAACTGGCTTTTTTGTTTGTTTATAAGAAAATACTGATGGTATCTTTGAAAGAAAACAAAAAGTTGTGAGAAGGAAATAGTAATCACCAACCAAATGTGTTTTAACTAATTTACATAAATATATATTCATATCTTAAACTCATGGTATACATGGATAGCTGGATTATGTCTGTACAAGAAAAAGGAATAAAAAAATGTCAGAGGCATCTATGAGGCAATAATCCTTGCTTATGAACTATGTGGTGCCAATAAATTTAGGGAAATGGAAATCATTTCCTTCAAACATATGTCTTCACTGATGACTCTCATTAGATTCTAAGGTGGTGTAGGATAAATGTCTATATTCTGCCAACCATAAATGAATGCTGATTGGCTAGTAGCCAGGCAGGAAGTATAGGTGAAAGAATCACAGAGGAAGTAGAGTCAGGTCAAGGAGAACAGGAGAATTCTGGGAAGAAGGAAGCCCACTCCTCTGCAGTTGTGACCCCATCACAGAAGAAGCAAGATGTACTTACTGCCCCACTGAATAAGGTACTGAGCCACGTGGCTAACAGAGATAAGAATAATGGGCTAATAATGGGCTATATCCATTATAATAGTTGTTAAGAAGCCTGAGCTAATGGCCCAATCAGTTTATAACTAGTGTAAAACTCTGTGTGATTTCTTTGGGATTTGATGATTGCAGGAACAAGGCAGCACAAGGCCTGAGCAGGACAGAAACCCCCGACAACACTAAGGGAGAGTTCTAGATATTTCCAATAGTCCTGGATAAATAAAGGTGTCAAGACAAAGGAAACTCAGCTGTCATGGGTTTCACAACGGGAGTGGCAGTGGTGACATTGGAAACCAATGGGAAATGTGTGAGAAATGGGATAATGTGATGACGTGGGGGGAAGTCAGGAAAATGCTTCTCTTGCTCCCTCTCTTCTCTCACTCTGGGTTTGCGGATGCATGCTTGAATGTGTGTGTGTGTGTGTGTGTGTGTGTGTGTGTGTGTGTGTGTGTAGTGTGTGTGTGTTAAATTTTCAAATAAAAATATCAATCAGGGAAGAAAAGAAGAAATTTGTATGCTCAGACAAATCTGCTGGAAAAGTAAGAATAGAATAGTGAACATTAAAAAAGGGAAATTAATTTTGGTGAATTAGCATAATCTATTCCTATTGTCATTTTATATTAAGGAACATTAGAGGAGAAACCACGGAAAGTCAATCAAGAAAGAGAAAAATAAAGCAGTATATTTATATTGACAGAAATGGCCTGATACAGAACTAAATTCTGACCATCCCTGTGTACTTACATGTTAACAGGATTTCCGCCCTGCTCCAACAAGGGAAGCAACATGAAGTGGTATTAGTTAAAGAAGAAGAGAGAGAGAAGCAGGGATTTAGTGGTATACAGTAAGCTAAATATGTTGATGACGTACAGGAAAGTCAATTTGAGGGACTGGTAGTATTTACAGACACTGTCGTGACAATATGTTTAATGTGAGGCTAGTCATAAAGATAGAGTTTTCTCTGCCTTGATGAAAACCTGATATATGTGTATTAGCAAAAATAGACAGATAATTGTACTTAACCAAGAATAATATTTTGTGAGATAAAATAAAATAGGAAAAGAAGTAAGAATGTAGCCCAATGAATAATTTTACAAAGTCACAATAATATTTATTCTGTTAAATTAGAGTAACTTATTAACAAGATACACAAAAGGGTAGGGTGAAAAGTTAGAACAGGACTCAGCAGACTAGGCTCACAACCATATTTAGCCTATGTTGCTGAATAACATATTACTAAAATACAATCAGACTCATATATTTACTAATATATAGGATTAGTACTGTAATATATTGTCACAGATGATATGAAACAGGGATACTACATTGTGATAAGATATAGGCATTATATTATGCATATTGAGAATCTTAGATATTTATTTTTCATTTACATAACCTTTGTGTGTATATTTTTCTTATATATGGTACATACAAATAAATTTTATATATATACACACAGGCACACACATGCACACCTTATGAATACATATATAGTGTTGCATACAAATATATAAATATATAGTATATAATATACCTATAGAATATAGTAAATATAACAACCATTTACTATAAGATATATTATGTTTCTATATTGTATATAAATGCATATAGTATATAAAACAATTTTCTATTCATTCAAAAGTATGGCAGGCAAAATGGAGATTGCCCAAATATTTCCTTGCAAGACATTCCTTTGCATGTATTAAAATTGATTATTCTCTGTGATAACTAAGTGGAGAACTTGTATCTTTGGATTAATGAGAGACTGCTCTCTGAATAGTAAAATGTCAGCTGAGTGCTTGTGGAAGACAAAATTTTGGAATGGAAAAGATACAGGGATGATTTGTCACCAAATGTCAAGGACAATTTACATAAAGGAACAGAGGTGAAAGAGTGCAGAGAATGTGAAATGAATGAAAACTAGGTTTTCCTACTTGCCATAAAGAGTGGGAGGCAGAGTTGTCATAGATTCTGGTTTGCATTGGCTATAACAATAAAAGAGAGTAAAAGCAGCAATGATTTTTGTGAGCATTCTGAATGCAACATTCATCTTCATACATTTTTGGAAATAATGTTCTTAGGTTCATGACAATAATGATAATGCATAGTCATATAGTAATTTTAATTTTATAATAATTCTAAATATGGATACACTTAGGAAGTGCTCTGCCTTGTAGATGACAACTTTTCTCATTCTATAAGTAGAATGGAGAATAATTAGAAATATGTTAAAAATATATTGGATATAATAGCAATAAATAAAATTATTAAAATAACTGTATTTCAGAGAGGCAGACAGAAACAATATCTGCATTGCATAAATTTTAATATATTACTAAAAGAAATAAATGCTATAATGTTTTATTTTTAAAATAACATCTCATAATACAAAATTAAAAAAATATAGGTTGGCTTAATATTTCCGTATTATATCCCCATTAAAAGATGTGACTTTTACAAAATATATCAAATACCCTGTCTTTGAAAACAACACTTATTTTATCAGAATTTTCATTTTGATTATCTTATAAAATGATTTTAAAAAGTACTTAAGATTAAAGCATGCATTGTTATGAGTCTAAAGTGGAAAGATAAATGAAAAAAGAGATTTGTTTTGTTTTGTTTTCCAGCCACCCAGACCCAAATAATCATACAGAAGCTATATTACTTGTAACACTGTTTCTCCTATTAGCTCAGACTTCTTATTAGCTAACTCTTACATCTTAAATTAACCCATTTCTATTATTTTATATTTTATCATGAGGTTCATGGTTTGTTACCTCTTGCTTCTTGGACAGCTATATGGAATCTGCCTCCTTTGGTAGCTTCATGTGGCTTTTTGACTCTGCCTACTCTCTGGCTATATTCTGCTCTGCCATAGGATGAAAGAGCTTTATTTATTAACCAATAAAAACAACACATATACAAAATGAATCCCACATCAATATAATGTCTTGTATTTGATATCTTTAAAATAGTCATGCATTTTACAGTTTTTATTGTTGATGAATTTAAAAGTTTTTCTTGGGAGGCAGAAACAGGTGGAACTCTGTGAGACAGAGGCTAGCCTGTTCTACAAGAGCTAGTTCCAGGAAAGGCTTCAAACCTACAGAGAAATCTTATCTCGAAACACACGCACACAGACACACACACACACACACACACACACACAATATGTAATAGTTAGGCTTGCAGTCATGTTAGTTAGATTTTCTAGATGTACAGAGATGTATTTCAGATGAAAAGGCATTCTTCAAACCCTTCAAGGACTACAGAATATGGCATTAAAATGTTTAAAAATTCTGGACTTTTCATGACAATGAGACACATTTACTCCTGGCAGCACCAATCTACTTCAAGAGGGAAATGGGCATCAGAGAGATTCCTTATGAAGCTCGTTAGGCATTTGGGCATGAAACTGTTCTTTCCTGGATGGCTTGATGAACTGGACATATAAGACCCACAGAGAAATGACTGCTGAACTTGACTAAAGGTGAGATGTTCCTTCAGGGTTCCTGCTTCTTGAAAGAGTCTGCCAGACATTTTGCAGGGTACAAAAATAAAGCTACTGACAAACTGCCAATATAGGTGGAACTGTCTTTCATGGAAATATTTGCTGGATACTATGGGCCAGTAGACTAAAGATAGATGCCCCAATGGAATAGAAAAGATTTTGATGACTGTCCAGGAAGAAGGTGTTTCTATCAATTCTATAGTTTTGGAAGTAGCTTACAATGCAATTCCTTTTTTCTTACGTAACATTATATCTTTCTGGATTCTTTGATGGAGTCAAATATTTGATAGTTATAGTTTCCTTAGTTATGATAAAAGATAAAATAGATATAAATATTGTAACTATAATTTTTACTTTATACCTGTTTTGTTATATGCAATTTTATTATTAAAAGTTAAAACCTTCCTCTTTTATTTAAAAGGAAAAAGGGAGGTAATGTGGGATTTCCCTATGTATGCTGTTATTACTACTGATAAATAAAGAACTGCTTTGGGCCTATAGCAGAGCTATAGGAGAACAGAACTAGGCAGAGAAAACTTTGCTTAATGCTGGGAGAAAGGAGGCAAAATCAGAGAGAAGTCATGTAGCCCCACCAGAGACAGATGTCAGAACTTTAGCTGATAAGCCACAGCCACGTGGTGATACACAGATTAATAAAAGTGGGTTAAATTAATATGTAAGTGTTAGCCAATATGAAGCTAGAGCTAGAGCTAATGGGCCAAGCAGTGATTTTTTGTTGATTTTTATTGAGCTCTACATTTTTCTCTGCTGCCCTCCCTGCCTATCCCCTCCCCTTCAACTCTTTCCCAAGGTCCCTATGGTCCCAATTTACTCAGGAGCTCTTGCCTTTTTCTACTACCCATGTAGATTAGATCTATGTATGTCTCTCTTAGGATCTTCATTGTTGTCTAGGTTTTCTGGGATTATGATTTGTGGGCTGGTTTTTATTGCTTTATGTTTAAAAAAAACACTTATGAATGAGTACATGTGATAATTGTATTTCTGGGTCTGGGTTACTTCACTCAAAATGATGTTTTCCAGCTACATCTTTGCAAAATTCAAAATATCATTATTTTTTTCTGCTGTGTAGTACTCTGTTATATAAATATACCACATTTTCCTCATCCATTCTTTGGTCAAGGGACATTTAGGTTATTTCCAGGTTCTGTCTATGACAAAATATGCTGCTATGAACATAGTTAAGCACATACTTTTGTGGTGTGATTCAACATCCTTTGGATATAGACCCAAAAGTGGTATTACTGGGTCTTGAGGAAGGTTGTTTCCTAATTATCTGAGAAATCACCACACTGGTAACCAAAGGGGCTGTACCAGCTTGCATTCCCACCAGCAATGCAGGAGTGTTCCCTTTATCCCACAACCTCTCCAGCATAAGTTGTCATCCAAGCAGTGATTTAAATAATATAGTTTCTGTGTAATTATTTTGGTTCTGGGAAGCCAGGACAAACAAGTGGAGAGCAGACTGGAACCAACAAGTGGCTTCCCTCCAACACACTGCATCCCATCAGATATCAAGAGAAGATTGATCTTTATAGAAAATTCCCCAGTCCACACACTTACAATCAGTGTGACATCAGCTGTTCTTCGAGGACATCTGCACACTGATGGATGGGAATTATGGAAACTTTGGGTGAAATTACAGACTCAGCTATTTAAACCCAGTTCATCACCCTAATAACTTTTTTTTCTCTCATTAAGAAGAAAGTAGCTAACAAATTTAGGTGTGAAAGAAATATTTTGGTTTCACTTTAGTTTGTAAAGAGAAAGGTCTATAATTTATCAAGTTCTCTCCTGTAGTTTATGCAAAAAACAGTTATTAAGCATGGAATTCAATATTAGATGTCAATAGAGATTTATTAATTTAGTTCTATCAAAATCTGGTGGGATACATTTGGATATTAAGCAGCATTAGTCTTAGGATATAATGGAAGATATTATACAAACTTATCATCTTTCTATTTTGGTTGTGGGCATTTAAGGGTGGGGTCATCCAGTGTTTATCAATTCCTTGATGACTTTGTTGTTCTGAAATAAGAGAAATATTGGCCCAAGAATAAGGAACTCTGGTTTTAAGTCTTGAATAATAAATAACCAGACATGAGAACTGCTGGTCCTCAAAGAAGTCTATTTAAATGATTGTGGTAAATTGATGTTCATAGATGATTTTTCTATTTAGTCTCCAAAAGGCAAATGCAAATATCATAGAAATCATCATGGAATTGTAGTTCTTGCAGTCCCTGCCACTGAGAATCTAAGAGTGAAGTTTCTAGATTGACAAAAGCCAAGTCTCCATGCTCCATGACATAAGTAACTGGTGTCTTCATCAACAGAACCTTACCATCAGACTGTGGAGGATGACCCCAATAACTTGTGATATTGTAGGGGCTTATGTGACTCCTTTGTCCAATGACTGAACAATATGTAGCCCATTTATGGCACTGGAGGTGATACTTCGTAACATAAGATATCTCCCTGTTGTATTCTTCTCTGCATTATATTACAATTGTTCATTTTAAGTTTTTTTTGTGTGTGTATATGCACTTGCAAATAAGTGTAGTGGTAGATTTCTATACGGCTAAGTAAAAGTATTTTAACATTGTTTGTCCCACTTCTTACTTTTCTTATTACTCTGCCATGGCATTACCTCCCAATTCCATTCTTCTTTTCTAATTTCCACTTGGTGAACACTATGTTCTATTGCACCTGATGTCTCTGAATGTTTGTGCTAAATCACGCACAGGGAAACTGAGGCACATGGATGAGGGGGACCTGCTGAAGGGATACGGAAGCTAGCTACATCCAGTTGGCTAGGACTCAATGCTAGTAGAAGGTATAAGATAAATATTGATAGCCTTAAACTGATGCAACTTAATGAATAAATGAAGTGGGGGGTAAAAAAGATAAAGCCAATGAGCAGAATTAAATGTAATTATTCTAAGTTTCTCTGGATGGGTGGAAGTCACTCTATGAGATTTAATTTTCAGGTGTTCTTATTAACTGTCTTCTAACATTTACATAATAGAAGTGGAATGATATTGCTTTACAGTGGGGAAGCTTAATAGAGGGATCTGCTGTTAAAGCAACATCAAGGGCAAAGATTCATTCTGAAAACAATGCAGCACCACACAGTGGTAGCGCACGCCTTAATCCCAGCTCAGGAGGCAGAGGCAGATGAATCTCTTTAAGTTCGAGGCTAGCCTGTTCTACAAGAACCAGTTGCAGGACAGGTTCAGAGCTACAGAGAAACCCTGTCTTGAAAAACCAAAAGAAAGAAAGAAAACAGTGCACCAAGCTGGCCCCTTCTAATATAAATATTTTGTCCTAACACGCTTCTCATTAACTAATCCAACTGCGAGGCATTAAAATGATAGTTTGACTGG